>NC_137922.1:23307439-23317439 GCF_963457725.1 Sprattus sprattus | reverse complement strand
TGAAATGAACTCCAGCAGACACACACACACACACACACACACACACACTCACACACACACTGGCCCATGCCTTAGAGAGAAGCTCAGCATGGCAAATCAACAAAACTTTCTCTCTATCTCTCTTCTTCCTCTCTCTCTCTCTCTTCCTCTCTCTCGCATCTATTCGTTTAGCGCCCACACTCACTCACTCACACACAGACAGACACACACACACACACACACACACACACACACACACACACACACATACACCCACACACACATTGGCCCTTGCCTTGCTAAACTTTCTCTCTCTCTTCCTCTCTCCCTCTCTCTCTATCTCCAGTTTTGTCTCCGACATAGTGGCTAAGCATTTTACCGGTTAACCGCAAACAGGGCCCAACCCTGTAAGCACTTCCAGGACGTTACAGCGGTTCCTCCTCGATAAATTATGAGAAAATCAATCCAAAACACATATCACTGCACACAGTTCCGTGGGCCCTCGCCACCACCAGATAGCCAGGTGCTGCCTTTGACAGTCCTGTCCAAAAAGGACTAACCGCCGTCCAAAAAGAACTTACCGCCGTCCAAAAAGAACTAGCCGCCGTCCAAAAGCACTGGCCACACTGCGGGTGCTGATAGATAAAGCACATCACAGGCCACGCTGCCTTTTTTTCTATTCAATTTCAACCTCATTGCTATTCACTCTTGCTGGACCCTTCAAGCACAACATGCAGCTGGAGTGTAACTGGTGAACCACAGGGCACGGAGTACTCTTCCTGCTGTGAATAACATGCCTTTTAAAGCACACCTCACCAACACGCTTGGCTTCACACAAAGAATGTTAAGCCATGGTCTGGGTAGTGCGGGGTAAATTGGAGCGGGGAGAACACGCCGATGAATGTGGGGGTTCGCGGAATCGTGGGGGTGAGTAAAGGGCTGCTGGGATACATTTTGCGCAGTGCCGGAGGACTCACCGTGTCGGCTGCTGGCAGCCACTACCACGTCCGAGCCGTCGAAGCGAACGCTCCCGATGACTGACAGCTCGGCGTCTGCCCAGTACAGGCGCTGGTTGAAGTAGTCGATGGCCAAACCTGGAGAGCCAAGAAAAAAGTGATGAATGGGAAATAATGGCAGTGGAACTGACTGCGTTTTATGCTGGTGGAGGAATGTATTTTTTGGTGATACTTTCCTTGCCATCTACTTTGAAGCCCGAAAAGAAGTCTTTTTGGCAGTGAGTAGCATATTTCAGAAAGGATAAGACATGGAGCGCTTTTAGTCTGGTACACTCCTGCTGTGAATCCTCTTGGCTGACACTCAAGCGTCAAGCATATTTCCCAAAACATGGTGGCCCTATGTTCAAAAAGCAGTCTGGAGAGGAGTGAGGTCTACTACAGTACCAATACATGCATTTTGGTGTACCAAATATTCAGCCATAGATTGAGGATACGATGAAAGAAAAATGCACACTGACCCTGTCCACTCGATGCACAGTTTAGAGGTACTTGTTCCTGGCGATCTATTAGTTGGAAAGCTTCCTGGGAAAATACATATTAGCCTACCTATCTCAGGGCAGTTTCAACACTGTGATTCTTTATATCCACTAACAAGTTTTTTTTGTTTCTTTTCTGGGAGTGCTTAAGCTCATTATTTTAAATGGCAGCAGTAGTAACCCTTTCCAACAACTGCCATGAAGAAGCCCATTAAAAGGCATATGCATGGCTAATGCACTGGGCTTTAACCTTCTGAGAGGATTTGGCTGTGTGCCTCGATGCCCAGTTCTCCCTCTCCTCCCCCGACGCCTGAAGAGGGGAAGAACCGGAGGATGGATGGTACCATTTCCCCAGTCAACTCCCACTGAGGGCCTGGGGAGATAGGTCACGCTAGCGGGGCTAAAGCCAAGTGCTAGCGCTGCTAGAGCCAAACGGTTTGTCTTCTGCTCTGTGCTCACCGTGGGCTACAGTCTGGGAAACGATCAACTGAGGAGGGCCTGTCTGCTGGTCTGGTTTTTCTTTCCCCCTTACAATCAATCTGCAGCCAGCGCTTTTGATTAATTAATGTGAAGACGCCAATATGGCTGCAGTCAGGGAGTTTTAGTAAGAGGTGAGAGATGATTATTAGCAATGCTAGAAGACAGATCTGTCTGTGGATCACAGGTGCACAGTTGAATGTGGGTCGGCAGAGTCAGGCGGAGGTCAAGTGGGGATGAGGGGAGTACCTGTGGGCCTCCTAAGGTTCAGAGGTCAAGTGGGGATGAGGGAGAGTACCTGTGGGCTTCCTAAGGTTCCGAGGTCAAGTGGGGATGAGGGAGAGTACCTGTGGGCCTCCTAAGGTTCAAAGGTCAAGTCAGGATAAGAGAGAGTACCTGTGGCCCTTCTTAGGTTCAAAGGTCAATTAGGGATGAGGGAGGGTACCTGTGGCCCTTCTTAGGTTCAAAGGTCAAGTAGGGATGAGGGAGGGTACCTGTGGGCCTCCTAAGGTTCAGAGGTCAAGTGGGGATGAGGGAGAGTACCTGTGGGCCTCCTAAGGTTCTTCTCCAGCAGGACCCGCCGCATGGACCCATCCATAGCTGCCTCCTCGATTTGGGAGTGGTCACCAATCACGGTCCAGTACATCATCCTAGAAATATATGCGGTATGCATATTGGATATCTGGACATCATCTGAATCAAAGACCTCAGTGCTTTGATTTACTCAATTCCACTCAATTTTTGTTTCAAAACAATATAATAACATGAGATGAAACAGGTGAGAGAGAGACATGAGAGAAGTGAAACAGAGGTGGACATAGCCAGCAGTCTAAGCCAAAAAACCCAGACAGAGACTCCAGACAAGAACAGAAAAAAAGAAACATGGTGAAAGATGAACAGAAAATAAACCAAAACAACAGCACTGCAGAGAGCAGAAAGAACCCAGCAGAACAAAGTCAAGAACATAGCGGAACAGAGGATAAACCAAACAAACAGATTCATGGTGCATCATATTGTTTTCCCACCACCATGGACTAAGCAAGCCTTCCGTAAGTCCCCTAGATATCTCTCTCCCCCTCTGCCTGTTCAATACAAACTGCATGGCACATCCTGGGGGGTCTTGGGAGGACACTATTCCTGCTCAAGTCCTCGGCAGACGAGAAAGAGAGAGCATTTGGCCATGAAACACAAAAACTTTAGAGAAAAAAAAACAAAACTAAATACTTGGATGCTTCAGTGCAGATGAAGAAACATGTAGATACGTTTCACTGCAGGCCAAGATGTGGTAGAAAAAAACCTAAATGACTGAACTAAATGGGAATATTAAACAGTCTGCCTCAAGAGCAGGGACAGGACAGAAAGAGAGATATTTCCTACTCTCTTCTCATCACTTATTCTTTGTTCCCTGCATTCGATTGAACTTCCAACTGCACAAACACTAAAGCTGCCACAACCGGTTGGCACCAGAGCGGAACCAATCCCACTGAATCGATTTCGTTTCGAAACAGAGAAAGTAGAGGAGTAAGTTTGTGTAAGCGGCGGGCATCTCACCCTCGCACTGGGTTCACAGTGATGGAGAAGGGCTCGCCGGCGATGTCCGTGACCAGCCGAGTGCAGTTGGGCCCGCCCAGCTGCCCCACGTTGATGGAGTAGCGAAGCCTCCTCCAGTGGGCGGTGTAGTAGCTGAACCAGTGCATGCGCGAGTGGTCCGTCCAGTAGATGTTCCCCGTCACCCAGTCGGCCGAGACGTCACGCGGGCGCCGGAAGTCTGGACACTGCCATTGGAGAGGGAGGGATGTGTTTTTAACCGTGCTCGACAAGACTGACTTTCTGTTTGTATTTCTCAGTCATATTCACTCTCACACACACACAAAGATACCACACACTTGCACAGATACACACACAATCTGTCGCTCTCTCTCTAACACACACACACACGAACGCACACACAGACACCAACCACAACCACCTCAGAACGGTTGATATCTCATTGTCACAGGACTCTTTGAAGTCAGACAGATATCTCTGGGGGAGTGGGCCAGTGTTATTATCCCATCCCCCTACTCAAATCAAAGCCATTAGTGAAGTGCACATCTCACACTGTTACCCCTCTCCCACTGAAAACCATTTATTTATTTCCTGCTATTCTACCGTTATTCTTTTTTGCCTTGCTGACGCATTACCTTGCAAAAAGCATAGCAAGATTACCTTGGATGTGGGAAACCCACCATGTGGTTATCTCTGCTGACACAATGCTTTGGTGTCAGAGAGATGCTAACTACTACCTATATAAACATTGTGTGCTGTGTTTAGCTTTGCTTCTCTCGAGTCTGTGGCAGTCTGGGAGTGAGCCCTGGCCTCTCTCTTGTCCTCCAAGATGGGACTGAGCCCGTGCTTCTCTCTTGTTTGCCAAGATATGCATATTGAATAAAAAGATACTTCCGAAAAACTAGGTATATTTCTCCTTCAATGACTACATTGATATCAGAGTAAGCCCTTGTCCCAGTGATCCCCCATTGTTTCTCTCAGGATAGTTTAATGTCTATGTGAAATCCTTTAACATCATCCGAAAGTGGTTCTGATCACTTTGAATGTCTTTTATTGTTGAGCTAATTTTGATGAATTAAACATTGCTTCAGGTAAAGCTAATTTTGATGATTTAAACATTGCTTCATGCTATCGACCGGTGTTTCGTGGTTGTCTGGTTGCTATGCTAGCTAACTCGAAAGCTACCTACACTGTAAAAAAACAACCTAATTTTACAGTTAATAACTCTACATTTTTACAGTGGTTTTCTGTTTTTTGAAATTGTATACAAAACTACATATAATAATGGAGGTTAACTATAAATTAAAAACACGACTCCTATTTTAAGGATAATGCCAATAATGACAAATTACATGGATTTCAATTTTTTTTACAGAAAATAACTGTATTATTTATACATACATTTTCCATTTTTCTGAAATACATGCAAATGTAAATAAAATTACACTGATAATCTGTAATTTAATATGTAGCTCATTATATTATGGTTTATGTACATACTAACAATTTAGCATGATTCTATGTAAATTTACAGTGAATTCTTCACTAATTCAGCATAAACATTTTTGCAAACCCATTTTCATTTAACCTGTTAGAACCTTGATGTTTTTTCCTAAATGACCTAAAAATTCCATGCCCAAATGTAAAGGCTTACTTTTGAGTTTTAGGCACAGTATGGTGGAAAATTTCAATTTGATGTTACAGAGTACCCGTCAAGCTATGAGTACCATATATGATTTTAAGATTTTAAGATAATTTTAGAAAGATGTCGATAACCTTCCCAAAATGTAGGCGCTCCCTATTTTTTTTCATTTACATCTAGATTACTGTGGATGTAAGTAGGAAAATGAATAGAAATGCCCAGTTTTGTCATATAATTGTGTGCCCCCAAGGGTATGCCATCACTTGAACAAATTTGGAACTGATATCTCATCCCAATCAAAAGTTAGAATATAAATAATCGGTGAGCCCTCCATACACTTCCGTGACTTTTGCTGCTTTTTGATTATACCAGACTCTATTTCAATCTTCTCGTCATCCAACCGTTGAAGCTCTTCCAATACTACTGTTACCCCATAAAAACAATCTTTTTGGGGGCTGGCTCTCTGTTTTATTTTTAGAAGCCATGATGATGTAGAATAAATGTGTTTTGTTGTGCACCTGCATTACGTTATAGAACTGTCAAAACTTGCGTGGCTAAACGGCAAAACAAATGCACGTGAATTACTGATTACATCCCACCTTCTCTGTTGTGCACTCGGATATCTTTGCATCTCATTGGTCTACAGTCATGATTGACACATGTGTGGACCAGTCAAGGAAAGTATTAGTTTATGTTTTTCACGCACAGACTTAGCAGAGTTTACCATAGCAACCATGGACATATGATAGCAACAAAATAGTCTTGGGTGCGCGCATTGTGTCAGACTGACAGGTCAGTCAACCTATGATATTAGTTACAGGTTCCCGTATCTTGCTGGCTGATTGGGTTATCGTGATAAGATAAGACTCTGTAAAAGGTCGGGATAGCCTTCACGCTTAGAGCAAGATGTTACTCATAAGAGGACTCAGGAGGTTGAAGATGTTAGAAAGATGGGTATTTTTATTAACCCAAATAAGGCACAAAGGCAGTTAAAACACTGACAATACTAAATCAATATAAAAAATACAGTTTTCACTAAGGACAAATGCATGAAGCCACCAACAAATAAGCAATTCACATAAGACCACATGTATAAAAAGGACCATTAACTGGTCAGTGAGAGTCCTTATTAAACACGATCACTCTCACTACGAAACAAAACAAAAGCAAATAAAAGGACCAAGGTAACTAGCCCATCGTGAGAGCTCCAAGGACTTACGTCCTATTAAACTGGCAACTTTCCTGAACAAAGAACAAAGGTAAGTTTAAGTAGCCTTGACAAGCACCTTGAATTGGCTCATACCAATCATTGATTTCAGGTGTGTCAATCAGCAAGGCACCAACACCTGTGGCTCACAGCAGCCATACCTAAACAATCAAACTCCCAATCAACTAGGAAACACAGACTACACATGGTAGCAATTAGGCTTGGTGCCGGCATAGCCGACACATAATAAAGCAGCCAAATCTCATTAAACATAAACTCCATATATCGCGCCATCTTCACAACACAAACTTAGACACTAAACACCGGTTGACAATATGATTATTGTTAAACTAAATAAACAGAAAATTTCAGAGACAAGACATTGAATGTGTGCTGATTTTAACTGAACAAAGACATGAACATCAAACATGTAACACACACACACACCAAAACACCTTCACCCAGTCCACAAAAGCAGCAGCCTACAGGCTGCAGTGGTGGGTCACACAGGTGCCCCGTCACAGACTCACTTTGTTCATTCGGTTAAAATCAAGCCACCCCTGAACTAAACACCACTATACATATTTGGGACCCATTCTAACGGCATCGGCAAGCCTGGTCTAGTCACACAAGAGCATTGTCCAAATTCCCTAATGCTGAATGGGCACTAAATCCAACAGACCCACTCCAAAATCTTGTGGAAAGACTTCCTATAAGAGAGGCAACTGTTATAGAGTAGTTTTGGAATGAGATGTGCGTGAAACTCATATATGTGTGATGATCAGGTGTCCCAATACTTTTGACCTGACCTAACCTTGGATCTGGCTGGCCCAGAGCAATGCAGAACAATAAAGACGAGACAAGGGGGAAATTACTTTGCAATGGACTGACTCACTCCATGTAGTTTAATATGAGTCTGAAGTCAAATGTTTTAACTTTTGTGGGTAGAGGCTATTGTGATGTTCCTGCTGAGCTCCGCTCCGGCCACGCCCCCTTCAATCACACAAGCACATACACCTGTTTCACTCTCACTCATGCTCTCAGCTGCATGTCATTAGTATCATTCACCATCCCAGCTGCACTGCATTCAGGTCCCAAATCACATGATCACACACACCTGATTCACTCCTATATATAACCTGCACTCCCCTCACTCCGTGTTTGGTCTCGTCACTACAAGGGTGAAACCTATGCCCAAGTCTTCTAAATCTGTGGCCCACTCTACGTCCCTGGGATTCCGCCTTCCGGCCACCGGCAACTACAACCCCATTGTCAGCTGGCTTCCAGCCCAGCAAGCTCTCTGTCCGTGGGCGTCCAGCCCCGCAAGCTCCCTGTCTGCTGGCTTCCGAGTCAGCCATTTCGGTGCCGGCAGACTTTTAGGACTGCATTATCCAGAGTGCCGTGCATACGGCACCGGGAGTAATGTGACTGTCTTGTCCGGCCTGTAGCCGTGTACCTCTGTTCTTTGCCCTTGCGCACAGTAGCCAGAGTGAGACTCTGTGCGATCTTTAGTTCATGTTCCTAGATCTTTGTGTTAGAACTCTGTCTGTTAACCCTTTCGTTGATTTGTATACTCTGTTTGTGTCCTGTTCCCCGTCTGTACTCCATCAATAAACTCTGCATCACCTGAAACTCTTCAATCACAAACCCTGCAAGTCAATGTTTGAAATAATTGTCTTCCAAAATAAAACCATCATTTTACAATCTTGAGCATGTGTCAGCACTTTATTGAATGTGTTTGATCATAAAAATGTAGGAGCAATCTGGAAAATGACAGTTTCTCTGCTAAATGTGAATTGTCGTCACTTAATTGAAGGTGTTTCATTGTAATAAATGAGGGAAAATCTGTAAAATACCAGTGTTTCTCTGCAAAACTGTTAGGGCTGCCACTTTATTGAAGGTGTTTAATCTTAATTAAAGAAGCCTGACTTAATGAATGGTGTTTGCTCGTTATAAATTAGGAAGAATCAGTAAAATAACAGTATTTTTTGCTGAACTTGTTGTACTGTCACTTTATTGAAAGTGTTCGATATTAATAATAAAAAAATCTGTAAAATAACAGTTTTTCTCTGCTGAACTGTTAGGGCTGCCACTTTATTGAAGATTTTTAATCTTAATTAAAGAAGCCTGACTTAATGAATGGTGTTTGTTCGTAATAAATTAGGAAGAATCTGTAAAATAACAGCATTTTTTGCTAAACTTGTAGTACTGTCACCTTATTGAAAGTGTTCGATATTAATAATAGATACAAAAATCTGTAAAATAACAGTTTTTCTCTGCTGAACTGTTAGGGCTGCCACTTTATTGAAGGTTTTTAATCTTAAATATCGAGGAAAACATTGTAAAATAACAGTGTTTCTCTGCTATACTTTTAGTACCCTAACTTAATAAAAGGTGTTTGCTCGTAATAAATTAGGAAGAATCTGTACAATAACAGTTTTTCTCTGCTAAACTGTTAGGGATGTAACTTTATTAATGGTGTTTGATTGTATTAATTGAGGAAAAATCTATAAAAAAAACAGTTTTTCTCTGCAAATCCTTAAATGGAAATATCTGTAAATATAGGGTTTTTGCACTTTATTTGAATTAGGATGTTTTACTTTAATTTTGCGGTTTTTGTTTGGCAGCCGTAGCTGCCAGTAATTTACTGTTTTTTTACAGATTTTTTTTTTACAGTGTAGGAAACTTAAATAAATGAAAACGGTTAAAATCGTAGAGTTCCATTTGTATGAAATGAGAGCTAGCTATCTAGCTGACGTTACAGTCTTCTCAATCTAACTTAAAAAATTACAGTGAGAAAAAGGTAGAAACCTTCTGGGTGCCTGTGATGCTTCGTCCCCAAATAACTGCTGTTCTAATATACCCTGGTCTGTAGACTGTTCTCAAATGCCCTGGTCTGGAAGGCTGTTCTAATATACCCTGGTCTGTAGACTGTTCTCAAATGCCCTGGTCTGTAAGACTGTTCTGATATGCCCTGGTCTGTAAGACTGTTCTCAGACATTCTTTGGTTCTGCTTGCCTATCACTTAGAGTCACTGCACGTCATTGACTGATACCTACGTTTAACTTAGCAGCTAATTAGCTCGTACAGAGCCGTTTGTTCATGTTAACACAACCTAGCAACTGCCAACTCAGAAAGCTAGGATAGTCCATAGCCAGGTTAACTGGAGTGAGACCTCACATGTTTTACACCTCTTTCAGAGGTTCGCGCTCCATAGCATCCTGCTAAATACAGCTTGGTGGGAATACACAAGAGCCATCACGTTACTGAGTGGGAATGAGAATTTGTTATCTTTAAAGCATTATTTTTACTTATACATGAGAGGGTTTCGTATGCGGAAAATGTATGTGTGTGTGTGTGTGTGTGTGTGTGTGTGTGCGCGTGTGTGTAAGAGAGAGAGCGAGAGAGAGAGATACATGCAGACAGAAAGAGGGAGAGAAAAGGAGAAAAAAGTGAGAGAATGAGAGAGAGAGGAAGGAAGCGAGTGAGCAACGGAGAAGAAGTGAGAGAGACAGAGATGGAGGAAGAAATACCACCTGTCACCAGAGGAGTAGAAATGCTTTAATCTTTCTGCAGGCTAAACTTCAACTAGAATAACTATGAAGCGTGTCAAGGCATCTCACACATCTGCCAGTCCAAGAGAAGAGATGCTTCT
>NC_137922.1:23287439-23302439 GCF_963457725.1 Sprattus sprattus | reverse complement strand
CATAAAGGTAGTATTTGGTATGAGGGTGGCTTGAGAGCTAATTTCGAGGGGTGTGTGTGTATGGGGGCCTCTCCTCATCAAGCTCTTCCTCATCCGAGCTGTCGCCACAGGCTGGAGTGTGTGGTGACTGAGTTAGGGTGATGTTAGGGGACCTGGCCGTATCATTTTAAGATGTGTGTGTGTGTGCGCTCACCACACTCTTCCTCGTCGGAGTTGTCTCCGCAGTCGTCGGCTCCATTGCAGAGCTGTTCGGGATGGAGACACACCCGAGCATTCCTGCAGCGGAAGGCTCTGGTGGGAGGACACGGCAGCTTGGCTGGGGGACAGACAAATAAACACACAAACAAACAAACAAACAAACAAACAAACAAAGTCGAAAAGTTAATAAAAAAGTAAAAATAAAATAAAAAAAAGCATATTTAGTATCTGGAGCCTGCAACCATTAAATGCACCACAGTAGTTATTTAAGGCACACGATAATGCAGTGTGTCAAGCAGTTGGTTTCCTGTGTAATAAAGGATGAGATAAAATATATGGTATTAAGCACAAAGGCATCCTGCAGTGGGCTGGAGTCGGACCCGGGTATAATCAAGCCGCGAGTTCCCCGTATAATTGCAGTCTTCAGCTAAGGTATTCATTATGCATTTTTAACACTCGTTGGTTATTTCCTCCCATTAGTTTTTCAGAATTTACTCTTGAGAGTCAGAGGCACACTTTTGAATAAAGACCAGGCTTTGCTCACAGCTGGTCAGATGGTAAGATGGCTGTAAGTGACTAGCCTTGACCTCCAGCAGACCCTACCTTCCCACAGGAAGGATGACGATATGCCTTTGTTCAAGCTCTGAATGTCAAACCAATATCCAAGAAATCAAAAATGAATGAAATTTGAATTAAGGAATTTGCGGCAGATGTGAATTATTCTCTTTCAAACGTCAGACAGTGAAGACATCAAGCGCAAATCAATGCTTTGCTTTCAATCACTGGGATGATTGGCAGCTTTCACCTTCAGCGATCTTTACAGCTGAGCAGAGGCTGAATCATGAATGAACGAGGACGGACAGCCGCCACCAGGCTTCACCACGAGGCACTGGGTTCTGATGCAGCACTAATCACACTCTACACCTACTGACCCACATTGGCACACACACACACACACACACACACACACACACACACACACACGCACACACGCACACACGCACACACACACACACACACACGCACACACGCACACACGCACACACGCACACACGCACACACGCACGCACACACACGCACACACACTCACACACACACTAATCACACTCTACACCTACTGACCCACAGTGGCATGCCTAACACACACACACACACACACACACACACACACACACACACACACACTTATCACACTCTACACCTACTGACCCACAGTGGCATGCCTAACACACTTGGCATAGAAGTGAATGTTCAATTTATGGGGCATTTTAAGGAGGTTCATAATGTATAGACACAAAGACACAGACAAGCGTGAACACACACACACACACACACATTCTCTCTCTCAAGCACACAAACACACACACAGACATAAACAGAAATAAAAGGCACACACAAACACGTGACTGCTCTCTCACACACACACGCAGACACACACATTCTCTCCCTCAAGCACACGTGCACACAAACAGAAATGAAGACACACACAAAGGCATAACCTCACGCACACACACACGCACACACATTCTCTCTCTTAAGCACACACACTTATACGCACCACACATTTCGGCATCTTCATCGGAGTTGTCTCCACAGTCATCCGCACCATCGCACACCCAGATATGAAGCTTGCAGAGCGTGTTGTTGCAGATGAACTCGTCTGCACGGCACAGATGCACTCCTACCGGGGAGACAGTTAACAAACACCAACACACAGTTAAAATACACTTCGAAATTAAAAAGCGAGCACACACCCACACCCACCCACCCACCCACACACACACACACACACACACACACACACACACATACACCCACACCCGCACACGCACACGCACACGCGCACACACACACACACACACACACACACACACACACACACACACACACACACAAACACGCACGTAATGTATGTGTGCAACCATATAGTTTCTCTTTCATTTTGGTGGCAGGGCAGGGAAGGAGAAGAGAAAACCCATTGTGTAAAATACCCCTGGGGCCTGCAAATGCATTGTGACCTGACAGACTACGGCTGGCATCACACCTCCTCTGGGGAGGGGGGGAGAGACATGGATATAAGTTCATGGTTCATTTTCTCTCTCCTCCCGCTCTGTCAGGTGTGAAGAGACTGAGCCTTCATTAGTGCGGCTCAGACACTCGTCCCCATAAGCTCTGCACACTTTGTCAGTATTATCACAGATGGAGCAAGAGAGAGAGAAATAGAGAGAGAGAGAGGAAGGGGGATAATAAACAGATAGAAAGAGAGAGGAGAAAGAGAGAGGAATAGAGAAAGAGAGAAGAGACAAAAAGTGTGTGTGTTTGTGAGAAAGAGAGAATGAGAGAGAAAGGGGGACAAAAAACAGAGAGAAAGATAGAGGAAAAAAAGAGAGAGTGTGTATGTGTGTGTGTGTGTGTGTGTGAGAGAGAGAGAGAGAGAGAGAGGGAGGGAGAGAGAGAGGTAGAGAGAGAGACCAAAGACCTGTTTTCACTGATTCTCTATAGCTTTTTATCTACAGTATTAACTGGTGCAGCTGAGCACCTGACGATCTTGTGTTGCCATCTTAGTTCATGAATTTAAGATCTGCTGAAAAAAATCAGAGAACATGAGGTGTTGAAATCACACTTCTGTAAATGTGGAGGAAGAGACAGCCAAGCACAAACTCATTTCCAAACTTCATCAACATGGAAAAAAAATATCCATTGCACCTGTAACAACACTGTAACGACCAATACATTATTACAACTTTTCCTGCGTCTTTGTTCATGTGGCAGTGTGAGTGATTAGTGTTTGGCTTGGGCTGGAGGCCCATTGGGCTAAATAAGGATGCAGCTAAATGAGCAGCCAATCAGTGTGACTTCTCATTGTTGCGCTGCCTCATTACAAACTAGCCTGAGAAGCACATTAGGGCTTCATCAGGGGTATATTTAATTGGGCAATTAGGTATAAAGGACATTAGACATGGATATGATGGTCACTGTGAGAAACATATGTGCACAGACTATATTTAAGTTAAGTCGTTTGGCAAACAGGTTTCTCAAAGGGCTTTATAAGTGTCCCTGTTCCAACCTTGGCGGTGGCTAAGACTTAGCCTTGGGGTACAGTGCTTATTTATTATAGTCTTGGGGGCATGGGCATTATGTATAATCTAGTTGTTAAGGTTTTTATTTGTTGGATGAAAGAGTCGGGGTGGGGGGGGTGGGGATTTGGTCAGGTCAGGGAAAGGTAAGGATAAGGAGTTAACTTAACTTGTAGTTCCGCTCCTGGCATTGATTAAACCTCTAAAAACCTCAAATTCACATGTTTAGAAGTTTTTTTTGTGTTTTTATTCAGCTATGAACTAATACTTTGAAAACTACACCTGGCTTCTCCTGTGATAGCTTTTGTTTAAACGTAGCCTTATGCTAATGACATGTAAAACCCCTCCCTGCAAGCTGACGGCATTGGTTCCTTAGGTATGTGACGTCAGACACTCCATGGTGTTGAACGAGCTTTGGTTTCGCTCATATGTCCTGTATCATATCAAAAACCCCATTTGGACCAGGTTAAAAACTTGTTTTTCACTGGAGGGGTAATTTTAGTTAGTAATTTTACTTGAAAGTTAACTGTTAGGGGCAAGAGCTTCTGGAGCAGTGTATAGGTTTATAGGTTTAGTGGTTTATTGACGCAGGACATTGCAAAGATGCATTTCCTCTGTCAGTCCTGTTTTCATTTGTATTTTTTGTGCTTGTTTTGTGGCCAATCTTAAGTATTATAAACTAATTCACAATCAGACGTCTGATTACAAATGCTGGTTTCAGTGCGGTTTAATTGAGGATCTTAAACCACAATTAGAGAAAGACAAACCGGTAGTAGTTCTGAAGAACTGAGTTTCGCAGCAAACATTTAAAACATACTATGACACTCCCATTCAAGCCACGACTGGCTGTCCCTTTAACCCAATGAAATGACCTCCTATACTCTTGACCAATCAGAAGGCTTCTAACCTAAGTCTAACGACCCTCCCCTTATACCTTTTAAAGACTAACTATACTTTAACTCTTCACACTATTAAACTAACTTAAAACATATATAAAATGAATTAAAGAATGTAAACAATACTACACTTGTTTTTCCAGGTGTGAGGAAGGGGGGGGAAGCCAGGAAGAGAGAGAGAGCAGAGAGTAGAGAAAGAGAAGAAGAGGAAAAACACTAGGCAGCTAATTATTCTCTTGGACAGCCCTGACCTAGATGCAGTGAGCGGTCACAGAGAGGGAAAGAATGGGAGCATATTGTGATTATTTCTCATTTGAAGGGTTTTGTTTCGGGAGCAGGGGTCAAACTCCAAGCTCTCTCCAGGGCTGCACGTTTGGACAAGCAAACCATTTCAGCTCCGCAGGGGAAACAATGAGAGAGAAAGAAAAAGAAAGATTTACCAGCTACATTTATTTCTCATACAATTATTATTATTATCATTATTGTTATTATCATTATTGTTATTATCATTAATTTGTATTATTATTACTGTTCATCATCATTATATTATTGTTATTAGTATTGTTATCATTATTATTATTATAAGCTTATATCTCAATAATGGTTTCTGATAATAAAATGCAACCCATTCTTTGAAAGTGCAAGAATTTCTGCTGCCAAGACCTAATTATTAACTCCTCAAAAAAAGTTCAGAAACTTTTTTTTTCACTCGCTTATTCCTCCCCTTTAATAATTACAATTGGTATTGTATATCGTTGGAAAGCCTGATTAGTCACCTTAGCTGTGTTGCTCATTCCACGAATGTACGATCCTTACAAGTTGTACCTTGTTGTAAAGGTGACTAATCAGGCTTTCCAAATATACAATACACTACCAATTGGTATTATTAAAGGGGAGGAATAATCGACCGCTCGATGCACTTCCCAAACTTGAACAAACCTCCTGAACCAATCTGAAAGCTAAAACAAACACCAAACAGGCACATTAAAACGTAAACAAATAAGAAAACAACAACTAAACCATCCATAGGGAGGATTGCAGAAAAATGAACATAATGTAACAAACCGTGGTAAATAAGCCATAGTAAATAAACCATGGATCAACAAACGGTAAACAAACCTTCAGTATACTGTATATACACAGAGGCTAAAGGCAGACCTTCAGTATACTGTATTTACACAGAGGCTAAAGGAAGACCTTCAGTATACTGTATTTACACAGACGCTTAAGGCAAACCTTCAGTATACTGTATCTACACAGAGGCTAAAGGCAAACCTTCAGTATACTGTATTTACAGAGAGGCTAAAGGCAGACCTTCAGTATACTGTATTTACACAGAGGCTAAAGGCAGACCTTCAGTATACTGTATTTACACAGAGGCTAAAGGAAGACCTTCAGTATACTGTATTTACACAGACGCTTAAGGCAAACCTTCAGTATACTGTATCTACACAGAGGCTAAAGGCAAACCTTCAGTATACTGTATTTACACATAGGCTAAAGGCAGACCTTCAGTATACTGTATTTACACAGAGGCTAAAGGCAGACCTTCAGTATACTGTATTTACACAGAGGCTAAAGGCAGACCTTCAGTATACTGTATTTACACAGAGGCTAAAGGAAGACCTTCAGTATACTGTATTTACACAGAGGCTAAAGGCAGACCTTCAGTATACTGTATTTACACATAGGCTAAAGGCAGACCTTCAGTACACTGTATTTACACAGAGGCGAAAGGCAGACCTTCAGTATACTGTATTTACACATAGGCTAAAGTCAGACCTTCAGTATACTGTATCTACACAGAGGCTAAAGGCAGACCTTCAGTATACTGTATTTACACAGAGGCTAAAGGCAGACCTTCAGTATACTGTATCTACACAGAGGCTAAAGGCAGACCTTCAGTATACTGTATAGACACAGAGGCTAAAGGAAGACCTTCAGTATACTGTATTTACACAGAGGCTAAAGGCAGACCTTCAGTATACTGTATTTACACAGAGGCTAAAGGCAGACCTTCAGTATACTGTATTTACACAGAGGCTAAAGGAAGACCTTCAGTATACTGTATTTACACAGAGGCTAAAGGCAGACCTTCAGTATACTGTATTTACACAGAGGCTAAAGGCAGACTGGTGGAGGTGTCGGGCATTATAACCTCACAACCCATTTCCACCAAGATCACTGGCGTTTCCCTGGGAACTCTTCTACACCATGGTGCCACTACCCCACTGCATTACACACAAAACTATTTGTCCTCTTAGAATCCAAGTACAAAAACCCACCCTCTGCATCTCACACTACACAATATGGTGGATGTAACCGAGTACAATTCTGGGGGAAAACAGCAAACAGGAAGAGGACAAAATTGCGAAGTGCTTGAATCTTTGATGAGAGAAAACAAAATAAATAAATAAACACCTGCTACACAAACCCCACAAGCGAATTACTTCTAACTCTGCCATTCAAATGATCCTAGCAGCAGCAATTTCTCCAAACATAGGAATTAAGCCTTTTATGTGCTTGCTTGTCAAAAACATCAAGTGGTAACATCAAGCCTTTCGTTGCACAGCTTCAGTGAAACACACAACAAATGATCTCTCTCATGTTGGCAAACACACAGCTCAGATGGCCCAGGAGAGAGAAAAAGAAAGAGGGAGGAGGAAATAGAGAGAGAGAGATAGAAAGGGAGAGAGAGAGAGATCAAGATAGACAAAAAGACAGCAAGAGAGCGAGAGAGAGAGAGATAAAGGGGAAAGAGAGATCAAGATAGACAAAAAGACTGCAAGAGAGCGAGAGATACAGGGGGAGAGAGAATTTAAGATAAACAGAAAGAGAACAAGAGAGTGAGAGAGAGATATGCTAGGGGAGAGAGAGATCAAGATAGACAGAAAAAGAGAGAGAGTGAGCGAGCCAGAAAGAGAGAGTGATAGTGAGAGAGAGAGATACTGGGGGAGAGAGAGATCAAGATAGACAGAAATAGAGAGAGAGTGAGAGAGAGATACTGGAACACTGTGGTGTGCAATGTTTCTAGGAGGAGCTGAGAATGCTGGGATGGCTACAGCAGCGAGGGAAGAGACGTGATGTGGGTTACCGTGGTCACAGCCGTCCTCGTCGCTGTGGTCCAGGCAGTCATAGATGCCATCACAGCGCCAGCGCATGGGCAGGCAGTGGGCTCGGTTACGGCACAGGAACTCATCCTCCCTGCACTCACGGGTACAGTCCAGCTGCCAAACACACACACACACAAACACAAATAAACAAACTTTCAGTAGCATATAAAATCAGCTCACTGCCAACACCAAAGTGCCAAACTGGCTCACTCTACATTTTCTGGCACAGTTCACCTGTTTGCGGACCACTGATGGGCACGATCACACACACACACACACACACACACACACACACACACACACACACACACACACACACACACACACACACACACACACACACACACACACACACACACTCACACACACACACACACACTGACCCTCCTTTGCCCTCTCCAAAGTCCACCTGTTCACATAAAGAGCCCCCTCCCCCCCTCTCTCTCACACACACACACACACATCCTATCTCTCACGGCCCATTGTTATCAACCTCAAGCTCTGTGTCTGAGTTGAATTGCTGAGGACAGAATTTGAATGATTGGGTGAATATGAAGTCTCCCGTCTCCTTCCTCGTGGAGGGGGGGACCTCTGCCTTTCTGCACTGGTGAAATAGCTTTTCATATATAATGCAGGCGACCTCCACCCCCACCGTCTCTATCTTCCTCCTTATGCCTGGGAGAATAGGCCTGCTTTAATGGTGCTTATTAGAGGCGAGGCACTCTCAGGTGAAGAACTGACATTGAATTACGAGCAAGGTTTTAATTAAAACACGCTCTGCCGGGAGCAGCCCCAAGAATACGCGCCAAGGCCCACCGGAAATAAAGACCTGTGCGTCTGCATCGCCCCTTGGGGCCTATGGTGCCGTTCGCAGTATCATTAGCTTTACTGAGTTGCGTTAGCAGACAAGCTAAAGGAGCTAACAGGTTGGATGCAGAGCTTTTTGTCCTTTAGCTGGTAGACCTGGTAGCAGGGACGTGCACAGGAATTTTTAAGGTCTATTGCTCTGCCCTGGAAAAAAAGGGGCAACACGTTCATTTTTGTCACCGCCGCCGCCCCGCACCCGCCCCCTGGAGGCATATTCTGCCTATATCACTCTGAAATAGCCAGGGTCGATCTCTAACCGCTGCCAACACGCCCCAGCCCCCTGGAGGCATATTCCGTGAGTATTTTATCTAGGCCTACATGAAGTTCTCCTGCTGTAATACTATTAAAAAAATATATAAACTGTATATTTCCTTCGAAGGGGCAACTTCAGTCAAGGAGGGCAAACGGGCAGTTGCCCGATCAACCTTAGCCCCCTCCTGTGCACGTCCCTGCCTAGTAGCACTGGGCTGTAGTCATATGGAGCGAAGACTGACTCTTACCTCGTCAGAGCCGTCGGAACAGTCGTCGTGGCCGTCACACCTGAGCGCTGCAGAGACACACCCTCCGCTGGAGCAAACATACTCGTTTAGGGAGCAGGAAGGAATCGCTGAGGAGACACACACACACACACACACACACACACACAAACACACACACACACACACAAACACACACACACACACACACACACACACACACTCAGGTGATTAACACACTCTCACCTGCCAGAAAGCCCCGACAGCAAGTTAAACTGAGAAATAAGTGATGTGAAGCCAAATGATATTCACTGTCAATGAACCATCCATGCGAAGTGTAAATGTTAAGGTTGCGCTAAGCTGACTCAGACAGACAGTACTGAGATGGTGAGGGTAGTGTTGGTGTCTGTGGATATGCATTGCGTATAGGATCTGATATGAATAACCATATCACTGTGGAAGGTGATAACTGCTGTTTACTTGCAACATCACAAGTCAAACTAATATAGTCCTTAGCCGCTAGCTAGTTAGGTCAGATTAGCACATATCAGCCATGTTTTCTCAGAAACTGCCAAACTTTTATTTTGCTTCCTTTTCCTAGGCTAATAACCTGCTAGGCTTACTGACCTATACATTTTTTTAATCCATCAGAAACAGTGATTTATTGTTATTTACAATCATAGACAGAAGTTTCTGCACACAAAATTAAGATTATTTTTGGTTCATTATGTAATGCCTCTTGTATTTGGTAGCACTTTAATTTGGTAACACTGTCGTTTAACCCTTTAAACCTTGAGCTTGAAATGGACAGGTAATACAATTGTTGCCTTGATCTGGGTTTGTTATGTAGCTTACTGCTCACAATACAGTGCTGTATGCACATAATTACAATAATCATGGGGCTGTGTAATCTGTCATTCACTGGCCGAGGGTCTGCTGCTGTTGAACAGTCACACTTTGCACCCCCGGTGGAAATGCATCTCTAGTTTTACAACAGCATCTGCTACTAGTCGGTAGGCTGTAGTTTGAGGAACAGCAGGAGCGATGTCTGAACTCTTCTGCAGAAAAAAAAGAGAAATATAGCATACTGCATGAACTCTGCCAGGACACAGCTGTCTGGCTGGAGTACATTCATATTTCATAAAGTGAATCTCTACATTCAATACACTGAAGGTTAAATATACACAGTATACTGTATAGATGAAAAAGTTGACTAATTCCTGCCTGGTCTAAGGAAGTGTACACTTATTACTTTCATAACTTTATGCTGTTACAAGATGTTCTAGCAGCTTCATTTTGGGTGAACGTTAGTAAAGCGTAATATTCCCTTAAGAAAGTAAGCTGAATCACTCTGGTTCATTGTAGCTGGGGCTGCTTAAACGCGTTGGAATGGAATAAGAAAAGGCTTTTCCTAAGCAGTGAGCTGAATGAGATGTGTTCATGTAAACTCCACTGAGAGCTGAGTCACGGGCCCTCCTGCACTCCTGCTGCAGCTAGCAAAGCATCAATATTAACTTAGAGATAAAACCTCCTCTCCACTGCCCTCTCTGCTCCTCTCCTCTCATCCTTTCCTCTAATTATTTTCTCTCCTCTCCTCTCCCATTCTCTCCTCTACCTTCCCCCCCAACCTTTCCTCTCCTCTCATTCTGTCTCTCCTCTCCTCTCCCATACCTTCCCCCCATCCTTTCCTCTCCTCTCCCATCCTCTCTTTTCCTCTCCCATCCTCTCCTCTACCTTCCCCCCCACTCTTTCCTGTCCTCCCCGCTCCTCTCCACACCCAAGCCCAACTCCAGTTCACTCTGGAGTCTGTCAGCTCCACTGGGAAGGGAGAGAGGGCTTTTAAACATCTCTCCATGGTCCCCGTAATCAGACCGGGCTTCTGCACAGCAACAAAACATCGCTGCACTGGCCTGAAATGACGGCACAGTAAAACTTGGAGCCAAACTACATCAAACAACATGGAGGTGGGGTGGTGGAGGTTGATTCGGGGCACAAAGGATGTCATTTTAATACTTACCTCTTCTAGAAGGATGGGGAAATAATACTATCTGACTTCAGATGATTCCAAATCACACGTCATGGTGAGCATGGCATGGATTTTCAAGGAAGGGGAGTGATCGATACAGTAAACTATAAGGTTATTGATGTTCTTCTCTTATACTGCTTCTCACACAAACACACACACACACACTTGAAGATCACTGAGTGTGATAAATAAAGCCAGCTTGGGATTGAAAAAATACATCTGAATGGCACAAGATGATGTTTTATCTTTCCCACTAGCCATCCAGGATATGCACTATATAGTTATGTGTTCCAGGCTGGAACACCCTGCAAAAATGGAAGAAAAGCTTTCACAGCATGACATTGCCAGCTACACTGCCAAAAGACACCAGTTAGTGTGTTGGCAAGCTTATATCATTGCCAGCTGATCTGTTGATGGTGTTTGCAAGGTTTTTGTATCCCTTTTAGGTAGTTAGCTGGGTAGTTTTGGAACTCCAGGGTGGTCCTGATAAAACCGGTCTGACAATACTAAAGGTGGCTTGCATAGGAGCTTCTTAATAAAGGACAGCTCAGCCATCAAGACCTACTTATAAGGGTAAGGGTTAATAAAGAACAGCTCAGCCATCATCACCTACTTATAAGCGATAATTCAGTTGTATGAAACGTGCGCACACAAGATTCCTCGCACCTTTTCTTTCTACATCCCGATCAACGAGATATTGGGCACACCTGCATGGGAACCACACACACACACACACACACACACACACACACAAACCCCCCCCTCCTCTCCTCCCTCAGTTACCGTAATTTCCTGACTCTTAACCGAGCTATACCCTGTTAGGGAACATTTTGGGCAACTGAAATAGCGTGGTAAATTGGCATGCTAGTTAACAGTGAAACAGACATTATGGTACACTTTTTAGGAATATTAATAGGCCTAGGCCGCAGCCGTGTTCTGATTAAAACTAAATGGCCCAAGCAAGCAGGGAATCAACCAAAAGATGAGGTGAAAGTGCTCTTCTCTGATGCAAAGGCAATAATATGAACGTCATTAGTCAACAGGCATGAGTAACAAAATAAACGCGCTGGAGTGGCAGAATGTGGCTTTGGCTATAAATGCTGGTCAGAGATTCACAGAATAATGGGAGTTAGCCCGAATGCTGATGGGCACTAAAACAATATATGAAAATAACTGCACACATATGTTAAAGCAGCAATACGGAGTTCTGTTCCAAAACTAGTAAGCTAACTACCTAAAAGGCATGCTAAAACCTTGCAAACCCCACCAACAGCCCAGCTGACACTGATTGAAGCTTGCCAACACACTCACTGGTGTCTCTTGGCAGTTTAGCTGGCAAAGTCATGCGTGAGAAAGCTTTTCTTCCATTTTTGCAGGGTGTGCCAGCCCGTTACACAGAACTACATTGGGCATATCCTGGATGGCAAGTGGGGAAGACACAGGTGTTTATCTGTCCTTCACATGACCATATGCTATCAAAATTAATTTGAGGATTGTACCAAAACTACTGTAGTTGCCTATAAAACCATATCTCAAAAAGTGTCAAATTGTTGCATAGTGTTACTTTAAAAAAAAAAAAAAAAAAACGGTATCAAATTAACGGTGTTCCAGCAAGCAATCCATCTTGCACCCTGTCACCTAAGGATACATCAATAATGAGTTGATCCAGGCCACCTTGCCGCAACATTAGTCAGTCGCATTTCTGGATCACATCATTTGTACATTGATGGAGTGTGAATGCTTTCTATTAACAAAGTCAAATTCTATCTCCAATGGTGCCTTTATATGTCTGCAGTCAGTTGCTCAGTGCGGTTAGCACTTGAGAGGGACCAGGCAAATGTGTGACTCCTCACAGCATCATACTCTACAGCCAGATCCAATACAACACAGTTCTGAAATCTGAAATGGTTGGTAAGCCAGTCATCATCATCAAAACAAAAAGATTGGTGCTAAATTGTTTCTAAATACACGTTCCTATTTAATTCTGACATTGGCAATATCCTTTAATAAGGCTAAAGTTGTTGTAAAATTATTATAGCGCTCTATATTGCATAGCATAGCATTTGTGCATGCTTACATGTTCATTCATGTACCACACTGGGGAGCACTGCATGCACCTTGATGTATTCGTTTTTTTCAATAAGACCCACGTCTCCTTACTGTGAACATCTTTCTGAAGGCCTACAGACTGGTAGACTTGTAAACTTGCAATGTTAGTAATTCCGCTGCATAGCCTGTAAGTGTCGCTTACTGTCACAGACCTAAACCATTAGAGATGTGCGTACGCCGAACATGAAGTTGGCCTCGGAGGAATGCACATGTTCACTGCACTCCTGATTCATCCAAACGTAAGTGTGAAAGATGGCGTACGCAACGTTCTTGAGCGTACGCAGTGTTCGCACACGACGCCCCTTGAAAAATTCCATTTGCAGTTTTGTTGTCACCACCCAAACTGTGCATCACACAACACTTGCAATTACATCACTTCTTTTTATTTTCTATTTCGTTTCTTATATTTCTTATGTAAAGTAGTATTTATTGTTACACCAGGTTCTATTGCTCGTAGCTTGACTGTTCTCTCCCTTGTACGTCACTTTGGCAAAAGCGTCCGCTAAATGTAAATGTAAATGTAAATGCACACCGTGGAGAGGAAACGTAAGGGCGTGGAAGTAAAACCAATGCCTATGTTTTCTCTATCAACTCTTTCCACATTTTCCACCTGGTCAAGATAGTTCCGCTCACTGGGTGCCAATCTCTCCCTCTCTCCCTGATCAAACCTGCGGCCACCAGCTCTATCCACACGTACAGTGCTTATGTGATTAACCACCTCTCCCCCTCTCCACCTCTCTTCCTCTCCACCTCTCCCCCTCTCCACCTCTCTTCCTCTCCTCCTCTTCCCCTCCCCCTCTCCTCCTCACCTCCTTCTCACCTCCTCCTCTCCACTCGTGGTGTTTCTACTGGTGTCTTACCGGTGCCCTGGCAGTTCAGCTCGTCCTCCCCCGTCTTGCAGTCCTCTTGCCCGTCACACAGCCACTTGCTGGAGATGCAGAGGTTGTTGTGGCAACGGAACTGGTTGGTCGAGCAGTGGCTCACACAGTCTTTCTGTGAAGAGGGGGGTGAACACACACACACACACACACACACACACACACACACACACACACACACACACACACACACACACACACACACACACACACACACACACACACACATTGTCAGATCTTCAGTTCAAGGTCATATTGAAAACTGCTAATAATATAGCATCACGGACAGGGTGTCAGACTATCAAAAAAACACCACAATAACAAAACACAATCTTACTGATAACTGATAATAATATAGTGATAAGAATGAAGGGAGTCAGTTTCTTTTTCCCAGTCTTTTTCTTGATTCTCAATCATCTAGAACAACATACAGGTGGGGTGGTAAAATCAACAGTTTTCAGACTTCCAAAAATACCTGATTGCCTAGACACCTGTAATTTGGACCACTTTTCCTCTTTTCACAGTCTACCATTTGTAATTGTCCCAAAAAAGTGAAGGTGCACCTGGGTTCAGATCCCATGGCAACACATAACGACCTAGAACTGACACACAGAAAGAGTTGAAGGCTGACAGTCATTTTATTTGAGCCGTGATGAATGATGAATGATCAAGAGGCCGTACCTCATCTGAGTTGTCCCCACAGTCATAGTCTCCATCACAGCGGAAGCGTGCGGAGATACACTCTCCGTTCGCACAGACGAAGTCCTTGGAGTTGCACGTGACTGGCTCTGGAGAAATAGAGAGATAGAGAGAGAGAGAGAGGAAACAAAAGACAGAAGGTGAAGAAAGAGAGGTCAAAATGCACAATTGAACATGGATCTGAAGTTTGGATTGAGTGGATGGAGGGATAGAGAAGCAAGTGGAGAAAGAGGAGAAAGTGAAGAAAACCGAGGTGAAGCAAATGGAATGTAAGTGGATCGATGAATGGAAGGATCGATGAGTGGAGGACATGATGGGCTTGTTGCTGGAAGAACTGTGAAAAGCCCAGTGTGATGCTTCTGCGAACAGTCTTCATGCTGGGCATACATGTACAGCCGCGGAAAAAATTAAGAGACCACTTCAAAATTATCAGTTTCTCTGGTTTTACTATTTATTGGTATGTGTTAAAGTAAAATGTACATTTTAGTTTTATTCTATAACCTTCTGGCAACATTCCTACCAAATTTCAAATAAAAATATTGTCATTTAGATCATTTATTTGCAGAAAAATGACAATTGGTCAAATTAGCAAAAAAGATGCAGTGTCTTCAGATCTCGAATAATGCAAAGAAAACAAGCTCATATTCTTTTTTAAACTACA
>NC_137922.1:23257439-23282439 GCF_963457725.1 Sprattus sprattus | reverse complement strand
ACTACTCTATCCCTCACTACCGTGAGCGCGAGTTAAACTTCAGAGAGATGTGTTGGCTATTTAGCTTGTAATAGCCTAGATGCAGTTTCTTCATAATCTATAGGCTCAATAATATTCTGTTTGGCTCTCTATTTAATTTCTTCTATTCTTTTTTTTTTTATGTCTGTTTCAAATGCAAGAACTGAGCCAGTCCATAATTTATTTCTTTGTTTTAAATTAAAGAATGTATTTTGTTATACCATAAAAAAACTTTTCTGCTTTCTTTTCCTAATGCATAATTACTTGAGGAATGTATAATAGAATAGAATATAATTATCATAATGTAATGTAATATAATAACTCAACTATTGAGCTGATATTTGTAAAGGCCCTATTGAAGCACTGAAACTCAGGTGAAAAACGCCGCTTATCAATTAATCGAAAGTCGATCGATAAGATTATCAACTAATGATTAATGAATTAATCGATAATTTGCATCCCTAGTCTCTATGTGTGAGTGTATGTGTGTGTGTGCGTGTGTCTCTCTCTTTGTGTATGTCAGTGTGTCTCTCTCTATTTGTGAGTGTTTGTATGTATGTGCATCTCTCTCTCATTATCTGTGAGTGTGTGTGTCTGTATCGGTAAGAGAGTTTGTGTGTGTCACTGGTGTGTGACTTCCTAATAGGTGAAGCATGCATTCATTGATCTAGTATAGGCTGTGCCTGCGAGCCACATCAGGTATAGGCATGAGTACATGATGTGTGTGTGTGTGTGTGTGTGTGTGTGTGTGTGTGTGTGTGTGTGTGTGAGAGAGAGAACCCCAGCAGGTATAAGTCCATGATGTATGGAACAGGCATACATTTGTGTGTGTCACTCAGGGGGTATATACATATATATATAAGATATATACATGTGTATATATACACACATTTACACACATTTGGCATGTTAATGTACATTCATATGCATATACATCAATATTTACAACCACATATACAGATACATATGCACAGGGCCATTACAGGGATATACAGGGATATACATACTGGATGATGCATGTCTGTGGAAGGTCTACACACACACACACATAGAGAGAGACACACACACTCACACTCACACTCACACTCACACACAAAGGAAACAGACAGACAAACAAACCCATACACACAGATAGGCAACCACACACACACACACACACACGAGAAACAGACTGACAGACAAACACATACACACACACACACACACACACACACACTGCATGTGAGCTCATACATTATGCAAACAGTGGTAATTAATTTTGCTTTTAGCCAGATGAACACAGATTTGGCTTAACATGTTCCACCATTATACAGCCTCAGAATGTATCCCAGGAGAGAGGTCTACACACATCTGTTATGTTCTCAGAATATTAGCATTTTTGCCAAACTAAGAACTCTGCATGTCCTCTCTATTTAGGTTGATGGAGAATGAAGAGACTGCACACACACAGATACACATACACACACACACACACACACACACACACACACACACAGACACAGACACAGAGACACACATACACACACACACACACACAGATTCACAGATACACACACATGGATAAATAACAAGATCCCTTGCCACACTAAGAACTGTCCATGTCCTCTCTATTTAGGTTGATGGCGAATGGAGAGACCACACACACACACACACACACACACACACACACACACACACACACACACACACACACACACACACAGATAAATAACAAGATCCCTTGCCACACTTAGAACTGTCCATGTCCTCTGTATTCGTGTTGATGGAGAATGGAGAGACTATACACACTAGGGATGCATACCTAAACCCACGTTCAGGTTCAGGTCCGAATTCGAATCCAGAGGTTTAGGTTCAGGTCCGGACCTAATAAGTCCGGACCCGAACCCATGGCATATTTGAATATATGAACTGTTTAAAGTATACTATTAATATAAATACATACAAAACATTTGGCTTCAAACTACAGGTTTTTTTTTTTTTTACTTCAAACTTTGAACATTATATTAACTGTAAACAACAGTTTATAGTCTACTTAAATAAATATAAATAAGTACAAAAAACAAACACACACACACTCTGCACACACTACAGCTTCAAACTCATTTTGCAAAAATATGAGCATATTTGCCTTTGGAGTCAAAAATGTATTATTTTGTTTGTATTGAATTATTTATTTTAATGAAATTTCACCATTTCTGATTTGTTAATATCGATTTTTTTCTATCTGTTTATAGTTAATCTTTTTACTTGAACACACTGAGTACGAGAAAATGTGCACTGCCCCTTTAAGAGACTATTATACGTTTTGCTGTGATCTCCGTTTATTTGTCAGTCTGAGGTTGCTGATTTGCTGTTGACCTTCTCTCCTCTTTACACGCAATTGTTGTGTTGCATTTGCTGCACGTCGCGATGTTTGAATCTTTTTGTGCAAAATACAGCCACACTTTTGACCGTTTACCTTTCGGTATTTTCTCTGTTAAAAGGTTTATGGCTAGCTCTGTTTGTTCTTGTTCTGTGACATGCTGCCTGCTTTTCATTGTCATACGACTGTTGCTATGAAAACACCAATGAGCGAAACAGGACAACGTTTATAGTGGGAGCTAGGGCAGTTGTAAATGTGCCCCACGAAATCTGCCTGGCAAAAAAATACAAAATAATTCATACAAATCATACTTACACCACTAACGTTACTGCTAGTTAGCTATCGCTAGTTTTCTACTGTTTTGGAAGCAGCCCCTGTGTTTCATGTTGCAGCCTGAAATAATTCTTGTTTATAAGACAACATTTTACACAAGTTTTCAAGATTTAGCTGCATGATTTGTTGCTGTTATTTATTTAAATCGGCTCAGGCACCGAAATCTGCGTGACATTTCGGTCTGGGTGCGTAACGGTATAGGAATGTCTTTTTCCACCGCGAATTTCAAGGTGGTCTAGAACGAAAATATAGTAGGATATAGTATGTGAGTGCTAGATTTTTTACAAGTCCAGTACCGAATCACTGGGGTTTCGGTTTTTCTGGACCTGAACCTAAACGTTTTTACAAGTCCAGAACCGGTCCGGCGTACCGGTACGCATCCCTAATACACACACACATACACAGAGACACACAGACACACACACACACACACACACACACACACACACACACACACACACACACACACACACACACACACACAATCATATCCCTTGCCACACAAAGAACTCTCCATGCCCTCTCCATTTGTAGTAATGAAGAACATTGAGAGATACAGGAAGTGATTATCATGGTAACACACATTGACTCTGTGGGGGCCAATAGCAGCACAGCACACCAGCGCATCAGAACACTCATCACCGTGAGCCACCATCATTAGACAGTGTTGGTGATCACCATGGCATTGGTAACCTATGGCTACTGATTCCCATAGCTAATCTCATCTCACTCATCTAACAGGGAGAGACAAATTGTTGACAAGATCTCTCTTTATTTCTCTCGCTCAGATGTCAGAAATAAGGTTGTATAAGGCATCACGTTATGGCACATCCCCCCGTGTGTGTACAACTCCTCTCTGGGATCCTGTTAGAGTTTAGGATGAGTTTGCCTGAATGCTCCGTATGACAAGTGTGTGTGTTACACGCGGCAGTTAGACCTTCCACTGACATGCATTAGTATCATCCAGTATGTATATCCCTGTAGCATCCCTGTAGTGTGTGTGTGTGTGTGAGTGTGTGTGTGTGCATGTGTGTCTGTCTCTCTCTATGTGTGTGTGTGTGTGCGTGTAGACCTTCCACTGACATGCATTAGTATCATCCAGTATGTATATCCCTGTAGCATCCCTGTAGTGTGTGTGAGTGTGAGTGTGCGTGTGTGTGTGCGTGTGTGTGTGTGTGTCTCTCTCTATGTGTGTGTGTGTGTGTAGACCTTCCACAGACATGCATTAGTATCATCCAGTATGTATATCCCTGTAATGGCCCTAATCATCCTGAGCAGGCCCACGGGAGATGGAGAGTGTTGCAGCATCATATTAAAAACCATCAATATGGGCTGACACACGGCCGACCGAGGGAGATGCCATTGGTGCATGGAACTGCAGCCAGAGTTTGTTTGCTGAGCCCACCGCCACCGCTACCGCCACCACCGCACACACACACACACACACACACACACCACACCACCGCCACCACCGCTGCTGCCCCTGCCGCCCACTGGAGGACGGCTGCCAGGCAAGCCCACGCTGGCAGTGAAACCCCGGTGGGTAGACACAAAGGCGGTCATTAAAAACCAATTACAAATCAGCTTGCAATCAATAGCCAATGGGCTCCGCGGCCCTCGGGCGTTAGTGCCCATCAATCCGCTCGTCTTTTCTCTCTTTTCAGCGCTGACCTTTAGGTTTCCAAAGCCTGCAGCCGCGGGGGACAATGACAAACATGGAGAACAAAAACTGCCATTACTTATATTACTTCCACTGCCACCGAAGGAAAGAAAGAAAGAAAGGAAGAAAGAGAGACAATATAGAGCCAACAACCCTCAAACCCACAAAGCCACCAACCCAGCCATCTACTGAGAGGCCCTGCCGGCTTTTCCCAGCGATGTGTGCCCAGTGTGGGCAAAGCAATAAAGGTGAAATGGAGTGATATTTGAAGACGGTGAGGTCTCAAGAGCAGATGGACTTGTTTGGCAGGGCCTCCATAAGCGATCCAGGGCAGGGCTAATACACCCCCTGCACACAAACACAGACACACACACACACACACACCTAGGAGTTGTGTGGCGAATAGCCAGCGGGGGTGAGAGTTTAAACACAGAGGAGGACTTTCATTTCAAAAGTGTTTGTTCTTCTGTGGGATGATAGAGGCCTTCCTCTGAGCCTCTCTCTTTCTCTCGAGCGTTCACGCTCTCTATCTCTCTCTTTCTGTCTCTCTCTGAGACTTTGCAACAGGGTCTGGATTTTTCATTGGATGACATAGACACATAACATACACACAACACACACACACACACACACACACACACACACACACACAAACACACACACACACAGACACCAATACTGTCTGTTTCTGAACCTCTAACAACACAACCTGTCCTTTTGCATGCAACACACACACACACACACACACATACACACACATAAACAAACAAACACACACATACACAAACAAACGTGCACACACACAGCACAAGAGCACAGAATGGACTCTGTGACTTTGATTGTGGCGGTGTGCTTTGGGTTGGCATCATCAAACAGTGGAGGCCTGGAGCAATACGATACAGAGGAAATCACTCATCTTCAAACGTGTGTGTGTGTGTGTCTGAGTGTGTGAGTGTGGTGTGTTTGTGAGTGTGTGTGCGTGTGACTCGATGGGCTTCTCCGCTAGATTAGATTAAAGCATCGCCCATGGAGGTGGTGGCAGACGCACCAGCAGATGAGAAGGTCCGAATGAGAGGATGTATCATTTTAACATGCTAACCACGCTAAGCATGCTAACAAGGCCTGCGCGTTCCACTCACTGCAGCTCTCCTCGTCTGAGTTGTCTCCGCAGTCGCTCTGACCGTCGCAGCGCCAGTGGTCGGGGATGCAGTTGTTGTTCTTGCAGCGGAACTCATGAGGACCGCAGGTTTTCTCGTCTGGTCAGAGAACAGACAGACAGACAAACACATTGTAAACCAGACTACAGCAACGGCAACAAACACAGTGTTTTTTTTTTGTCTTCCAAATTATGAATATTAATATGCAGACTGGCATAAACATAATTTGGTCTATGTGCTCTGTCAACTGATTCTGAGAGACTGTCACAAGCTTGATAGGGAGAGCTCTAACAGCCACAAAGAAATGTCAAAGTGAACTTTCTAGGAAGTGAAGCAGACATCTAAGAGCACCACAAAAGAGAATAAATAGGCCTACTGTTCCCCTGCCTTCAAGATATATAACTAAGGAAGAGATTTAAAAAATGATGAGTAAGTGAAACAGTTATTAAAGCATCTAAAATGTATGCTTAACATAATTAAACAACATTAAAATTTGAAGTGAGCTTCACTATTTGAGGCACATCTTTAGTAGTGGTGCTACGTCTGGATGGTGAGTAGTAGGCTGAATAGTACAGAGAACTGAACAGTTTATTAAATTTCAGTTTGCATGTAGCACATAGCATTAGCATCCTCCCTGTCTTTTCTCTAAAACAATACAGCCCCTTAATCCAAGCACAGCAGGTTTTCACTGGAAACCAGTGAGGCATTTCCACAGCACACACTGTCAGAACCTTAATCCATCTACGACAAGCAAAGATAATTACGTAATACATTATTAATTGGCAACGTAGACGCTATGTTTGAGTGCTAATTCCTTCACTGGCAGTGACATTAGATGGCTGTAATTCGCGGGGAGCTTGAGGAGAATACTAAGCTCGCCCCCCCCCCCCACCAGGCTACTGCTCCAGGGCTGGAGTCACCTTCTGTTAGGGGAGATGCCCCTGCGAGATGGCGAGCAACCAGGAGAGCGGCAAGCCACAGCACGAGAGGGAAATTAACACATAAATGAGCGCTGACCCCCGTGGCACTCAATTTAATCAAACGTTTGGTCCTCTGTTAAGCCATCGCAGGTTGATCGGTATTAATAAGAACGGCGACAGAAAAGATATTTCTCCCTCTTGGATCTGTTTTTCTTTTTCTCCCCTGGGAGCCGGCCTGCACAAACCTATCAATGCTTTAATTCCATCAGTGAGCTGTACTAGCTAGGCTTCATAGTGGCAGCCAGCCTACATTTCAAGTACATTGAAATGGCTTGCACTCACACAAATCCATATGAGATTGGCTATGACATGACAGATGTGATTTGCTTTCGTTTCTTATACAGAAGGCGCCAACGGATGCACAGGTCTTCAGAGAGCCATCAGATGACATCTACACTGAATTTATGAGCACTGGGGAAATAAATAAATCTACCTTGGCAGTAGGGGGACTGATGAAATAAATTAAGCTTGGGTCTATGTCGGGCTCCGACTGCAGCAAGATTGTGAATAATTTATGAGCCAGGAAAAAAAAATACCCCTTTAAGCTCCGGTGACAGTAATGAAAGCTTCTGCTGTGACACGGCAAAAAAAAACAATCACACTGCTCCAAATGTGGCCTCTAAGTGTGTGACTTAAACCTCGTCTGGAAACAGACCCCAGTGACACGTGTGGCCTCTAAGTGTGTGACTTTAACGTCGTCTGGGAAGAGACCCCTGAGACACGTGTGGGAATGAACAGCTTAACAGTGTAGGCAGAGTAATGGGCTAGGCCTCCATATCGATCTGACCTCGCTCCCATAATAAATACATGAATAACAGTAAATAAATAAATAAACACATAGATTGCTCAATCACAAAAGGTTACATGTGTGTGACCCTAGAGGAAGTGACAGCAAGTGACAGGAAGTTTGGAAGCTCACATCTAATGTGGTTATCTGTATAGGACCCTGTGGGGTAACTCCCCTTGAGGTTGTCTTCAACTATGTATTTTTAGATCCAATTTTGTACAGCATGTTTTAGCACCAGAGCTGTAAAAAAAAAATTGTTTTGCATGAAATTTGGTTGAGAAAGCCTTTTAAAAAGGCTGTATTTTCATCAGTTTCTTGGAAGAGATGGTTCATCTCAACCATTGAGCTATGTGCAACCACTCTGTGACGATGTCAAATTAAACTGTCAACTCAACTACATCATCAGTCATCAAGTCTAGATCTCAGGAACTCACAGAAAGGTCAGATGATGATGATCTCGCAGGCTAAAAATAACACTCAGCGTGCTTCCTTAAAACATGAAGAATATGTATGAGAAGATGAATGATGTGAAGACGAAAGAGAGAGAGAGAAGGAGGGAGGGAGAGAGGGAGAGAAGGAGGGAGGGAGAGAGAGAGAGAAGGACAGAGGGAGAGAGAGACAGAAGGAGGGAGGTAGAGAGAGCATAATGGCTTTCACAAAGCCCAATCACTTTGAGATCTAGAACATGGCTGATTTTAGGCCTTAGATGACTAAACCAGCTGGCAGCAATCTGCATGCTTTATTTCTAGCCAAATCTTCACCTGATGAAAAGTGGTGGCAGGGGGGGTGGGTGGGTAGGGAGCGTTACTGAAATTTGGACGATGTCTAAAAGATACCAGTCTTGTGCTTTGAGTTTCTCTCTCCCTCCTTCTCTCTTTTTCCATCTCTCATGCTCGTTCTCTCTCTCTCTCTCTCACTGTCGTTCTCTCACCAGGTTTCCAAAGAGTGAGCAATGGGTCGAAAAGGCACATTGCTCTCTCTGGCTGTTCCTCCCTCTCACTACATTCCTCTCATTCCTTTCTCTCCATCTCTTTCTGTCTCCCTATTCCTCTTTCTGCATCTCTCGGTATCCCTCTTTCTCCCCACCATTCTCTCTCTCTCTCTCTCTCTCTCTCTCTCTCTCACTATGCTTCCAAACAGTGAGCAGTATGGCTAGAATGCTCTGCATGGAGTGGGGGAAGCATCTTAGCATTAGTATTAGTGTTAGCCCTAGCATTCATCGAAAATGGCAGGCATTTTCCAAACTCCCCTGCTGCAATGCTCCTCCTCCACACCACCTCAATAAGTCATGGTGCCACCCCAGGGCAGGCAGGCAGGCAGGCAGGCAGCATGTGTGTGCGGGGCCTCACCTGATGAACAATTCATTGATTGTATGATGAACGAGCTGTGGCACCCGCGGAAAGATGTTAGGACTGTAACCAGCGCTACGTCTTCATTTGAAAATCAATGAAGGCGGTTTCTACCGGCGTTCATCTATTATCCTGACGCATCCTTCCCCTTACATAAAGAAGTGCTTTGTAAAAAAAAGCCAAGGAGTCGATACCTAGACCCCAATCATAAATTCATGTGAGCCAAAATGAATTCTCTTTAAACCCACTCACTTTGTGGGCCCTGAGCACATCAATATCAATTCCACAGACAGCCCCCCACAGCCAGAGAAAGGATAAAAGAGAGGATAAAAATAATGATATTTGCTAAGGATGCATTCACACTTCGGGTAATGGAGAGGATTATTCAATGGAGAGGGATTTCAAAATGGCCCCCGACATTCTACGCCATTTAAGTGATGGGGGTTCTACTTGTATTTTGCTACATTTTAAATCTCGTCTCTCATTATTTTATCATTTCATTCCTGTTCATTTGTTACTAATCTGTGTTTTTATTGTTCCCAATGATGAAAACATCTTTAGCAATTGCTCTTGTATTGTTTCAGGGATACAGTAGCTTTCCATAAACTCAAGCAAATCATTACCACGCCATCTCCTCTGTACTCATCTGCAGATATATGATAATAATAATAAAGACCTTTGTCAAGTTTTTAATGGCACACACGACACCCTGGAACACACACGTGCATATATGGAGGCGACACAGGACACACACACACGCAGGCAGGCCTGAGGTCACGGTGAATTTATTTTCTGCTTTTTCCCATCCTGTACCGTCCTTCCTCAAGGACCCCCCAGGAGCAGTGGGCAGCTTGTAGCGCTAGGGGACCAGGTCAAGTGAACTGTTTATCTTTGGTCAGCTTGTTATTTTGCATGTGTTTTCTGTTGGGGTTCTTAGTGAAGGAAACCCCTTTGTGAACATGGGGAGAACATGCAAACTCCACACAGAAAGGCCTAGGAGATGGCCCACCTGAGCACTGAAGGTCTTGAGAGGACATGCCCCCCAGAGCCAACAGCGCTTAGTGCGGGAATCGAACCCATGGCCTTATTGCTGTGAGGCGCCAGTGCAAGCACCTGAGCCTCCGTGCCACACAGATTGTTAGTACACAAGGAAATGCTGTAAGATGGCCTATGCTGTAACTTTATAATTGATCAGAATCTATACTTTCAACCTTTGAACTTATACATGAGGTAATAGTCTGGTCAAACCTCTGTTATAATGCCAAACCTGCAGGCTTTCTCTGTATGTTGAGTTATATGGATATCATGCTGTCCTTGTGAGTAACCTTGCAATGCCTTGTTCAACTATGTTTCCTATTATCCACTTCATTCAGAAATATTATTAAACCGAAAATAAGTGCAAATGTTTGCAGTAGCTGACTTCATAAGTAAACAGTAGTCATGCTTACAACTGTACATGCAGTACAGAATCTTTATGGGGACTAGAAAAGTAACACGTAAGAAAAGATTTGAGCAACAATGCACACACACACACACACACACACACACACACACACATACACATTCACTATCATCCACCCACCAACACATGCCTTCACAAACACAACAAAAGCGAATACACTACTGCATTTACTATTGAGACTTCTTTATGAGGACGAAATATTCCACTGTCCTGCCACTGACTATTTTGTAAAACGGTGTCATGAAGCCTTCTTGGAATTGTGAAAATGTGACAAAGGCAATGGATATCTGTATTGATTTTAGACACCATGGCTCCAACTCTATTAAAAATAAAATAAATGGTCAGGATATAGAAATTGTTGAGTTGCACGAGTACTTGGGCACTATAATTGATAACGAGCTGAGTTTTGACTGTAACACTAATGTGTTGTTTACAAAAAATGCCAGCAGCGCTTTTTTTGTCTGAGGAAGTTGGCTAAGTGCGATGTTGACAGGTCTCTGATGACTCAGTTCTATAGATCTTTTATTGAGTTCATTTTTACCTTTTATCTACTGGTATGCTTCAATCAGTCTAAAACAGAAAAATGCACTATAAAGGTGATCAAGGTCTGTAGCAGCATCACACATAAACACTTGTTAAAGAAAGTAGAATCCGTCCTGTCTCAGAGTTTCAGCCCCTGCCTTCGTGTTCCCGCTTCAAACAACCACCAGCCAGAACTTACAGATACACACCCTCCCTCACACCCTAACCCTCCCTCACACCAGCCAGAACCAACAGATACACACCCTCCCTCACACCCTAACCCTCCCTCACACCCTCACCCTCCCACATACCAGCCAGAACCAAGGGATACACACCCTCCCTCACACCCTAACCCTCCCTCGTACCCTCAGTTATTTCACTGCTGAACTCCAAGAGAAAAAAAGGCAATACCAGCTTTTCCAGCTAACTTCATTTGGTAAACATGGCCTATCTGTAAGCAGTCCCTAAACACAGAGCATACATTTCTTAATACAATGCATTTTACTGTATTTAATTGTGCGTTGTTTTTTAAATTAACTTCAATTGCGTCTTTGATCTTGTATTACTACCGCTACAAAACCAATTGCCTCTTTAGGGAGAAATAAAGCTTGACTCGTCTTGACTTGGACACTCTGGGCGTGTTGAAGGAGAAGGAGCGCCGAAGGAGTGACTCAGGCTGGTAGGGGCATGCGAGATGAAATAGTAAAATAATAATAAAACACACACACACACACACACACACACACACACACACACATATATACGAGGTCAGTGGTGGGCTGAGTGACCCCTCGGTCAGCGCTTCCCTCCGACTGAATGTCACCATTAGACGTGGTGATTGAAGCGGAAATGCCAAGGTCGCACCTCCACCCTCCCCTCCCCTGCCCTCCTCTCCTCCTCCTCTCCTCGCGGCTGCCATCTCTCACCCAGAAGAGGAGCGGCGACTTGTGCGTACCTCCTGCAGCACGCAGCGAACAGACATAATAAAGGCCTTTATGGGCATATTAAAGTCAGTCAGCATTAATGAGGGCAGAGCTCGCAAAAGCGTTCTGTTGATGTATGCATAACGTTATCACACCAAATTAGCCATTTCAGTTCCACACACGCGGAAAAAAGAACACAGAAAAAAATAAGTCAAAAAGGGCTGCAGCGTTAACTGCTCATAGAGTGCAAATAACGCAATAAGACAGGACTCCCCTAAAGAGCAGAGCCACGGCAGTTTGGGTGAGTGCTTTTATTGGAATGTCTCCCACTCCTTGCGCTCTCCCTACCTCTCTCTCTCTCTCCCTCACCCCTCTCTATCTCTCCCTCTCACTTATCTCCCTCCCTCTTTTCTTCTCTCCCTTCCCACCTCTCTTTCTCCCTACCTTCCTCCCTCTCCCTCCCTCCCTATCTCTATCCTTCCCTCTATCCCTCCCTCTCTTCCTCTCTCCTTTCCTTCCTCCTCATTTTTCTCTCCCTCCCTCCGTTCATCTCTTTCTCACTCTCTCTCTCACCCTCCTTCTTTGCTCTTCTCTCTCCCTCTCTCTCCCTCTCTCTCTTCTACCCTTCTCCTTCCTCTGCACTCTCACACAACACTGACAACACATATTTTTCCTCCACAGTGGGCTCTAAGCAATCTGAAGGTGACGACTGCACTAATCTGCTAATTAAGAAGCTTTCTGCATTGAGTGAGAAAGAGATGGAAGGAGGGAGAGAGAGAGAGACGAGGAGAGAGGAAGGGTAAGAGGGAGAGAGAGAGAGAGAGAGAGAGAGTACACACACACTCTTCATAAAGACAAATAAGGAAAAACAATTCACTTCCTATGTCACTGCAGTGCTTGTTTGGTTTTGCTTATGCAGACGTGTCAAGAACCAATGGACGAGTAGGGGTGTGTGTGTGTGTGTGTGTGTGTGTGTGTGCACGTGCTCACCACAGTTGGCCTCGTCCGAGCCGTCCGCACAATCAGGGTCTTCATCACATACCCAAAGCTTTGAGATGCAATGCATTGTGGTCTTGCATTGAAACTCGTTCGGAGAACACGTGCTCTCAGCTGAGGTGAAAACAAGGAGAAAAGAAAGCAGGTTTTGCATGAGAACAACCCAACCGAAGAAGAAGAAGAAGAAGAAGAAGAAGTATGTATGTGAAAGAAGCACCCGTGTATCTCCCCAGCCCACTCCACCCACTCTAAATATACAACAACACTGATGCAACAGTTAGAAACTACAGACAGTGACATCAAACTTCAAACCCACGTGAAAATAAGACACGAGAAAGAGAGAGAGAGAGAGAGAGAGATAGAGAACAAAAAAAAAAAAAAGTCTTTTTTTCCTCAGATGTGCCTGTGTCTCTCCCTGGCGACCCCAGCCGGGTCCGTGTAATGGCACAGCATAATCCCGACCCACAGCGCAATACCACCCAACACGATTAGCCCAGCTAAGCCCCCCCCTCTCTCTAATCTCTGGCCCAGGCTGGGCTAAGCTCCCTGGGTCTCCGGAGCTCCATCGTGCCCCTCCGCACCCACTTCCAGCCTCACCCGGCCCCCATGCTGGGCCACTTAGAGCCAGCTTCCTGCTCCTCCTCCTCCTGGGCTGTGCCTGGAGCTCCCCGACGACGGGAAAGCCAAGCTCAGAGAGAAGAGAGCTGGGAGGAAGAGGGAAGGGGAGAAGGAGAAGAAGGGGCAGGGATAAGGCTAACGTCTCTCTCTCTCCCCTTACATATTTTTAGTCTACCCTTAGCTTCAACAGGTAGTAGACGCAGGGGGATTTTCCTTCTGTGAACTGCAGGCTTAACACTTCTGCTTCTGGTGTCGGTTATGTACAAGGAGAGAGGGGAGGGTTTCACACGGCATGGTTGGGTACAGGCTGCCGGGTGTCTTAGAGCTGTCAGACTGATTTATGGTAATGAGACAGGGCTCATCACAGATGCTTAGGAGAACTCTCGCGCACACACACACACACACCCTCTACACACACACACACACACACACACACACACACACACACACACACACACACACACACACACACACACACCTCACTTCTCCCCGCAGGCATTCTGGGTCTCTGCGATCCAGGGAGCGAGAAATGAGGAGAGGCGAGGAGAGGAGAGGAGAGGAGAGCAGGGGAGAGAAGAGGAGAGGAGAGGAGAGGCAAGGAGAGAAGAGAAGAGAAGGGAGAGGAGAGGAGAGGAGAGGAGAGGAGAGGAGAGGAGAGGAGAAAATAAATGAAATGAGAAGAGAAGAGAAGAGAAGAGAAGAGAAGAAAAGAAAAGGAAAAGAGAAGAGAAGGGAAGAGGAGAGGACAGAAGAGGAGAGAAAAGAAGATAACAGAAGATAACTCAGCTTGACACACTCCGTCTTAGTCTGTCACTGAACATTTCTTTCCAAACGCCTGAGCCAGCTGACATTTGAATGGCTGAAGTCCCAAATCAGATTCGAGCCTGATCCCTTCCTGTTGTTCCATATCAGATCAGAGCCTGATCCCTTGCTGTTGTTCCATAGTAAGACCCCCACAGCCTGCAGCAGGGCTTTCCACAACAGCGGCCCAAGCAGTGAGAGCAGCCCTGCACGTCTTCCTGGCTCCACGACCACAACCACTACCCACAATGCAACAGGGGCCACATGGCGTCCATCTCTGTCCTCCAGAATGGCTCATTTTAATCGCTATCCTCCTGTTCTCTTTCCTCCGTCTCCTTCCTTAAATTAAGTTTCCTGTGAAGTGAGCTGCCTCTGGCCGACAGAGAGGTTATACAAAAACTCTTCCGTCTTCCAATTAGATGCCATCTCTCCCTTGGCAAAGTAAAAACGGCATCTGTGGTCTCAGATTCTGAGCTGTGCCTGTGTGTGTGTGTGTGTGTGTGTGTGTGTGTGTGTGTGTGTGTGTGTGTGTGTGTGTGTGTGTGTGTGTGTGTGTGTGTGTGTGTGCCGCTCACTGTGGAGCTGAACACCATAACCTGAAGGCTTTTTTCCCCCATTCTGCTCTCCGCTGTCTACCTATCTCAGTCGGAGCTGACTTTGTAGTCCAGCGACGTTCGCTGCCTCTTTTGAATACTTCATCACAGACAGTTCCAATATGTACAGGGAAATGTGACCCTTTCCAACTCCCTCTCTCTATTTATCTCTCTCTCTCCTCTCTCTCTCTCTCTCTCTTTGTATCTCTCTCACTTCTCTCTCTTCTCTTTCTCTCTCTCTCTCTATGTATCTCTCTCTCTCACTCTCTCTCTCTCTCTCTCTCTCTATGTATCTCTCTCTCTCTTTGTAGCTCTCTCTTCACTCTCTCTCTCTCTCTTCTCTGCTTCTCTCTCTTTCTCTCTCTCTCTATGTATCTCTCTCTCTTTCTCTCTGTATCTCTCTCACTTCTCTCTCTCTCTCTCTCTCTCTCTCTCTCTCTCTCTCTCTCTCTCTCTCTCTCTCTCTCCCTCATGCATAAAACCCCGGTGCATTACAATGCTAAGTGGCCTTGAGGCCATCTGGAGTCTTACGGCAGTCGGTCTCGTCCTCTCTGTCACCGCAGTCGTCCTGCCCGTTGCAGCGCAGGTTTAGAGGAATGCACTTCTGTCTTTTGGTGCACTTGAACTGACCGGACAGGCAGAGGTAGGTATCTGTGAAAAACACCACACACACACACACACACACACACACACACACACACACACACACACACACACACACATACACACACACTCACCGTCACTCACTGGCAAACATCACGCAGGTGTGATAACGGAACAGGAATATGATGTGAGATTCCTTACCACAGTTGGCTTCGTCGGAGTTGTCTCCGCAGTCGTTCTCTCCGTCGCAGATGAAGGGGGGAAGAGCGCAGAGACCCGTCCCGCACTGGAAGCGGCCCGGCTGGCACTTAAACTCAGCTGCCACGAGAAGAAGACACGCAAAAATCACACAATAAATAACCGGAAAAATAATTAACACATACAGTAAATGGTAAACCATGAACACGATGACATTCAGTGTGTATTTGTCCCTTCTATATTCCAGGCTGTCTTTGACCCTGATCTGGAGCTGAAGCCAGGGGGAGTTATCAGGGTGCAGAGAGAAAGAAGGGAATAAAAGGGGGGAATAATCCGGGTGCATAGAGAAAGAAGGAGATAAAGGGGGGAATAATCAGGGTGCATAGAGAAAGAAGGAGATAAAGGGGGGAGTAATCAGGGTGCATAGAGAAAGAAGGGAATAAAAGGGGGGAATAATCCGGGTGCATAGAGAAAGAAGGAGATAAAGGGGGGAATAATCAGGGTGCATAGAGAAAGAAGGAGATAAAGGGGGGAGTAATCCGGGTGCATAGAGAAAGAAGGAGATAAAGGGGGGAGTAATCAGGGTGCATAGAGAAAGAAGGGAATAAAGAAGACATGTTCCGCTGCTCTTGCACTGAAGCCATTAAAAGACATCAGTGTCACTGCAGCTGGCTGAAGGGAAAGGAAGATTGAGTGAATGAAAGAAAGAAAGAAAGAGAGAGAGAGAGATAGAGAGAGAGAGATAATAGGGAAATAGATGACAGTGGTTTACAAAAAGTAAAACAAAAATAAAGAAAGAGTTCAGATGTTGCTATACTGGAGCCATCAAAAGAAAATACTGCATATGGCAAGAAAGAAAGAAAGACAACGATTTTTGATAGCTTCGGTCTCATTCGGGCACATTGTTAAAGGGTCCTATTCTTGTATTGGTGAACATGCTAATTCGACAATTTAATTCTGATTATTTGGCAGTCACACACAGACTGCTCCCACATGGTGTGAGGACTGTCATTATATCAGCCCAAAATGATTGAGGAGTCTGCAGGGTTCCTCATTCACAGAATGGATGTGACAAGGTTACAACCCATTGGCACCGGCACACTGGCAATAACAGGTTTCTTGCCGTAACTCAGGCCAAATCATGAAGGAACAAAAGGTACAATTCTAGAGGAGTACAGTCTTCAGGGATAAAAGAATATAAACTAGATGTTGATGATCATGAAAAAGAATTTTGCTGCAGCCCCATGCATGAAACACATTCATCATCTCTTGAGAAATGTGGCTTTGAAATTTAAATGTTCTCAAAGTGAACTCCGTGACTTAGAGCAGGCCTGTAATTCGACCAAGATGAAGCCAATCATCCATTGGGTCGAATGAGTGTGTGTGCCTGTGTGTGTGCCTGCGTGCGTGTGCACGTGTGTTTCTGTGCAAGAGCGAGTGTGTGTGCGTGTTTAGTGGCCACTCACGGCAGTCTGCAGGCTCGTCAGAACCATCACCACAGTCGTCCACCGTGTCACATTTCCACCAGAAAGGAATACACTCATCGGTACCACAACGGAACTGGGGGAGATCAACACACACAGACGTCAACACACACACACACATCAAACACACACCACAAAATATAGATAACACTGCCAGCAACAGAGATTAAATTCACAACTTGCATGTGTGCCTTCTCCCGATGTTACTTAGAACGTCTGACAGTTCAGCACAAGACCTCCCCAACAGCAGCATTTGTAATGTCGTGAAGAGGCTAACAACACCGCTGGTGTGTGTGTGTGTGTGTGTGTGTGTGTGTGTGGTGTTTTCACAGAAAATAACAGGCAGCCACTCGCCAGTCAAAAAGTTTTCTTCACTCTGGTGTAAGGTCAGAGGAGTTCATCTGTGTGTCTGCAGGGCCACCCTGGCCTGAGTGTGTGTGAGTGTGTGTGTGTGTGTGTGTGTGTGTGTGTGTGTGTGTGTGTGTGTCTGTGTCTGTGTGTGTGTGTGTGAGTGTGATTGTGTGTGTGTGGGTGTGTGTGTGAGCGTGTGTGTGTGTGTGTGTGTGTGTATGTGAGAGAGTATGTGTGAAGTACCTGACTGGCGGTGCAGTTGGACAGGCAGGTCTTGTTGTCGGCCGCCAGATAGAAATGGGTGGGGCAGGCGCACCTGTAGTGCCCCCCTGGTGCCAGAAGGCACAGGTGGCTGCACCCGCCGTTTGCCACCTGGCACTGGTGTTTGGGCACTGCCAGCGGGAGACAGGGCGGAAGAGAGAGGGTACGGGTGAATGAAAGGCAACCACAACACGGAAGCACATCAAGGCTAGACACCTGGGAGGCCTGGGACCAGCAGAAAGCATAACTCCTTTCCAGGCAAGGCGGCCATCAATTAGCTTTTAATTACAGTGCAGAAGAAGAGAGGGACGAGGACACACCGACAACCGGAGGACACACACACACACACACACACACACACACACACACACACACACACACACTCTCTCTCTCTTTCTCTCACACACATACAGACACACACACACACACACACAAACAAACACACTCTCTCTCACACACACACAAACACACACACACACAAACCAACACACTCACTATCTCCCTCTCTCGCACACATAGACATATAGCTGCGTGTTGCTGCTCACCATCGGGCTGGCGATAGGGATGGTACACCTTGATGTCTCTGATTGGCTGCCAGGAGCTGAGGAGCTCGGCCCGCTGGCTCCCGGAGGTCTTGTGTGCGCGGCTCAGGGCCTTGGACTTCTCCTCCGTCCAGTAGATGAAGTCCTCAAAGAGGGCCAGGCTCAGCACCCCATGGATGTCTTCATTAGGGACTGTCAGAGAAGAGTCAGCAATGAGATTAATCAGCGGCGCTGGAGCCGAGCCAAGCAGGCGTCTGGATTGGTGCCCGAAGTCCCCGCTCTGCGCTTTCTCTCTGCTGGCTCAGGTTGGACTCTAGTCCCTGTGCTGCGCTCTCTCTAGTCCCCGCGCTGCGCTCTCTATCTGCTGGCTCAGGTCGGACTCTAGTCCCCGTGCTGCGCTCTCTCTAGTCCCCGTGCTGCGCTCTCTCTAGTCCCCATGCTGCACTCTCTCTAGTCCCCGTGCTGCGCTCTCTCTAGTCCCTGTGCTGCGCTCTCTCTAGTCCCCGTGCTGCGCTCTCTCTAGTCCCCGTGCTGCGCTCTCTCTAGTCCCCGTGCTGCGCTCTCTCTCTGCTGGCTCAGGTCGGACTCTAGTCTGCTGATGGATATGAACACAAGCATGGCTGCCATAAGCTCGCGTGAGAAGCTGCGCCAGAGTGCCATGTGACACTGCGAGTGACATACAGAGGGGAGGTGAGAGAGGGGTCGTGTACGCCTCCATATAGGCCAACTGAGCGGGGACAGGGGGACAAGGAGAGGGAGAGGGTAAGGGTGAGAAGGAGAGGGAGAGGGAGAGGGAAAGAGGGAGAGGGAGAGGGAAAGGGTGAGAGGGAGAGGGAGAGGGAGAGGGAGAAGGAGAAGGAGAGGGAGAGGGAGAGGGAGTGGGAGAGGGAGAGGGAGAAGGAGAAGGAGAGGAAGAGGGAAAGGGTGAGAGGGAGAGGGAGTGGGGGAGGGAGAAGGAGAGGAAGAGGGAGAAGGAGAGGAAGAGGGAAAGGGTGAGAGGGAGATGGAGAGGGAGAGCTGTCTGTTTTTGTCACATTATAGTTGGCAATGGGACTGACTCACAAGGAAAACAAGCAAACAAACAAACTAATTATGTGTTCCAATGCTTCACATACCAAAACAAATAAACAACAAACACAAATGTACCCCTTGTGTGGTCGAAAGAAGACAGGCTGAGACTGAGTAAATGTTGAAAATCACACACCTTGGGGGGCACTGTGGCGCAAGCAGTAGCACCGACCAAATACGGGCTTGAACGCCCACGGGGACACGGGTTGGAATCCGGCCCGCTGTCATTCCCCTATCCCACTCCCCGCCTCTTCTCTCCAAGCAAACCTTCACTGTCTTATCGATTAAAAGCAAAAAGCCCAAAAACAAATCTTAAAATTAAAAAAAATTACACACCTTTGTGTCTCCTGGAGCCGTCAGTGTTTGCACACATGATGTGACTGTCGTCTGCCCAGTACAGCCTGTTGTTGACGTAGTCGATGGCTAGAGCCGTGGGGTTGTACATCTCAGCGTTGACGATCATGTCTGGGTGGCTACCGTCCAGTCCGACACGACCGATGTAGGGAGCTTCACAGCAGTCGATCCAGAAAGCATGTCTGGAACAATGTCAGTACGAGAGTTTTCCTCATGAACAGGGAATAGACAGATGAAGTGAATAAAGTAAGAGAGAGAAGAATGAGAGAAAGCTTTCAGTGACTGGACCATTAATGCCGGCTGCTGGCCAAGATCAGCCTTCTACATGATTCATGCATGCATTTGAATACTAGACATAATAGCTGGGAGAGGGATACAAAGCACTAAACTGCAAACCTTCCCAGGAATGCATAAATGGTTTGAACTAAAAAAAAAACATTTAAAACCTTTCCATCATCTTATCTAAAATGTCTCTGCCTGAGATCTAGTCAATGAAGCACTAAACAGTTTACTGAAACCCTGTGTCATAAGACTGTCGTAACCTTGTCATAAATATGCTATGGCAGATGTCATACACTGTCATCAGCTGTTATGACGGTCAGTGACCATCAATATAGGAGCATAGGAACACAGTCATGTCACTGTTATGACTGATCTAATTTCTATTAAAAAAAGCCTATTAACATGCAACATACCCTGTTATGGCATCTAGAAATATAGTACTGATAATGGCAATATATGGCATTTGATTTGATTTGATTAATATAATATGTATTTCATTTATATCACGGTTATAACAGCCTTGACAGAACGAAGGCTTGTAAACACTGCGAACAGCAGGCACTTCATGAGTTGGACTTACGCAGTCTGGATGTCCAAAGCCAGGCTGACTGGGTTCCTCACTCCAGCACTGAGAAGGGTGGTGGGGTACAGGCCGTTGGCCTTGGACACCTCGAGGGACTTCTTCTCTGCGTCACACCAGTATAAGTTCTTCCCAATCCAGTCCACAGCCAGGGCAGTAGGCACTGAACTCCTGTGGACTATCTAGGCAGGGACAGACACCCAAGGACACAAGCGAAACTGAAAGGCTTCAAGAGACAAGAGGGTATCAGGCTATCAAGCTATCAGCCTTCTGTGGAAAGTTCCAGAGAATAATCAGCCTTCTAGATACTTATTGTCCTTCAAGTCTTCAGGCGCCAAGCTGCCTTACAACTGTTCTATCAGTACTTCACTTTGAACAACCAAGACCTGGAGACAATATAGGAAGACAATAAAAAAAAACACAAAAAAACAACAACAAAAACATTCTGTGTGCCCCATGGTGTTAAAAAAATTGCTAGCTTTGCAAACAAAGAGAATAAAAAAATAAAACAAAATCAAGTTAAAAGAAAAAAAGCAATCCAGTGTCCCTGCTGTGTGATGAGTGGACTTTTAATCACTTTTAGCTTTTCAACTTGACTTGAAAAGAGGCCCCCCGCCACGTGCTGTTAAAAGTAATGGGTGACTCGGAGCTTTCATTTAAGGAGATGCACAGCCTCACAAATTTAAAGCAAACTGGCAAGCCCTGCAGTGGCAATTAGCGAGGAAAGCATTTCCACATCTGTGAGCTAGTGCAGCCGTCCGAGGACTTCTCACTGATTGGTATAGAGCCATCAAGGAGACTCAGGAATGCTGAGCTACACCTTTCCGTCATGAGAGTGTAATAGTTTAACAGTGTATTGGACCGGTCATGCTAGCTAGCAATCGGTATGAAAGATTTTATGACAGCTAATATCATCGTCTGATAAGATGTCATAGGATCAGACAGACTACATGGCACCAAGCATATTACTAGGAGCAATTCGCAGAATATTCTGTTAGACTTTACAATTAATGTCAATTAACTAAGAGGGGCTCAGGCTTTAGGTGGTCAGCTTCAGCCATTTAGCATCGGCCATTTTGGTGCCAGGACGTTTATTTCCTGGTTTCAATCACGCTCAAGTGTGGCCAATCAGTGTTGGGTTGAGATTACTGTGGTCATCGGGGTTCATATGGGGTTTTGTAACTTTTTTCTAAATTGATGAACTTTTATTCATGAAAATCAAACTGTCGAAGATGTCAGTTCCCATTTCTGTACTCCCTAGGCGGGATCTGATAGCATGGCGGTGGCCATTGAAATGAACAGAAGTCTAACTTTTCCATCTCTCCAGGTCTCATACCTCGATGAAACAACCACCAGAAAGAAACAGCACTGGAAGGCAAATGTAAAAAGCAAAGCAACTTGGACAAACAGTCAGCTGAAGATGCTGAGAATGGTAGAAGGTCATCCAGGATTAGAAATGTTGTAAAGGAAGAGTTACCTTGGATTGGGAAAATAGACTTAGAACATGCACATTCTCTCTGAAGCTCAATCATTCCACAGATCTCTTAACATTCAACAACAGACCATACTTTTGGAGATGATGGTTAAAGCCATTGAAAGAATTTTAATGGATGCTACTATGTGCACATCTGCCAAATAATAATGGTCAGGAGAAACTATGCCAACCACACACAGAATTCTAAAGCTTTGAGAAATGTTTGCTGTTTCTGTGGTTAAAAAATATTCTGAAAGCACAACATTTTCCCCATTATAGTTTTGGATTTTATGATTCTCTGTCTGTATTTCACTGAATTTGCATTTGTTTACATTCCTCTTGCCATAAAACACCTGATAAAATTAAAATATATAAAATGTACAGAATGAATCAAATTAATAAGACAGTATAATTCCGCCTTGTCTTAAGAAGCACCTAATACTTATCAAGAAACGATTGAACTCTTGACAAGACAAGAACAAACGACCATGCACCTCTGGATCTCTCTCTGCGGTTATCCAAATCCAAATGTGTCTGTGTCTGTGTCTGTGTCTGTGTGTGTCTGTGTCTGTGTGTGTCTGTGTGTGTCTGTGTGTGTCTGTGTGTGTCTGTGTGTGTGTCTGTGTGTGTCTGTGTGTGTCTGTGTCTCTGGCTGTGTCTGTGGCTGTGTCTGTGTCTCCTCCTCTGTGACTTGGCAGCCATCTCAGGCCAGTGTAAATCAGAGTGAAGACCAGTGCTCACTGGGGCCTAATGAACCATTATCTCCTCATCTGCAACATAATGAGCTGAGCGCTGCCCAGCAGGCGCCAGGCTGGCATCGCTTGGCACACCCCCAAACATCCCCCAACAGACTGGGCCTGCATGCGGGTATCACAGGTCCGCAGCAAGGGCACAGCTCACAGGGCCCGCTTGAGTTCACCCTCAAAGAGCGGGCAAAGCACCAGACAGAGGAGGGTAAAAGGTCCTCTGCTCCTACTTAACCATGGGCAACCAGGGCAGCTGTGGCTACTGATATAGCTTACCACCACTGGTATGAATGGTCTGGACCGGACTACTCTGTAAGGCATCTTCGGGTATATAGAGAAGTGCTGTATAAAATGTAATTGATTGATTGATTGATTGATGGTAGGAAGGACTGGAATGTTTCAAACGGAGTTCATCTTGAATCAATAATAAATTATCAGCATTATGGCCATGGGACCATAATCACCATTTCTACGCAGGGTGCAGATGTGAGACTAAGGTCGTCAGGGTTCGAGACAACACATCTGAGCATCGCTGTCTGCTGTTCATCTAAAGACCCTTCCTGTTCATGGAGCTCAGTGGCATACATCAAGGACTTACTGATTATTTCTGCACAACTGTATTGCAAAGTGTCATTCAGAATAATTAAGATATCTCTAAATCCAATTGAGGAAGTTGACCATTTCTATTACCGGGAATGGATACTGAGCATGTGCATACTTATCTGCTCCACCAACTCTGTAGGTTATAGTCAAGTATATGGAATTACAAGAAGACTTAACAATAGCAAAATTAAATATTTTAAAAGCCATGTCTGGGTCACAACTCAGGTCAACCGCTACTTTACAACACCACTCCGTGGCTGTGACTGCCTGGTCGTAAGAGAGCGGATATGATTGAAAAAAGTGAAAAGAACACTTAGATTGCATTTGACCTTGCGGCAATAGAATCCGAGAGCTACCAATTATGCACTAGCAGTGTGGTGTGCTGCCATGCCATAGGTCTTTATTGTACCTTGAGGTCGCTGCCATTCAATCGCATTCTATTTATCCTCCGACCGCTTGGTCGGCTCGAGTCAATCCAATAGATGAACTCCTTCTTGTAGTCAAAATCAATAGAAATAATGCTGTTGAGGCCCTGGAAGAAGAAGAAGAAGAAGAGGAAGAGGAAAACAGCTAAGTTTAAATGTGTGAGGAGAATCAATGTGATGCAGGCTGTGTCTACGACTGCAATGGCAGATGTCTGCCCTACTCAAGGCTGAAGGCCTGACATTGGCAACCTCTGAATTCAGACGTTTTCACCTTCTTTCAAACATGACTGTCTTGAGACCAGGCTAAATATCTGGACAGGACAGTAATACGGACAGGCAGACACTGTGTGTATTTAAACAATTCAAAAAATGGGAATTAAAAGAAGAGGGGAAAATCAATAGCTATCTATCATATCTATCATATCTTTCTATCTATCATATCATTGTATATATGTATATATTTAAATTATGTTCTTTACTTTATTTTAATTATATTTCAATTTTTTTCACTGTCTCTATCTTTCATTTGGATGTTCCTTCTTCTCGTGTTTATGTAAAGCACATTGAATCCACTCTGTCTAAAATGTGCTACGTATAAAAATAAACTTGCCCTGCCTTGCCTTTGTCTATATGGAAGTTTTAACTTTTCAGGTCTCAGGTTTCAAGTCAAGTCAGATACAAACAGTTTAATATATAAGATAAGATAATATAAGATTGTTGTCTGTCTTTTAGAAAGTACAACTTACAACATACATAAACATTAATTATACTCACTAGAAGTGAGGTAACTATAATATTCTTAATACAACATTCTTCTTAATGAAATATGAGTTGTTATGAATGCATTATGGTTCCTGAATATGCAGGGGTAAGTTACCTCAGGGCAACCCTCACCAAAGACAGACCCTGTTGGTATTTGAGTAGTGAGTGGATAGTGAATAGTCCTAATACATAAATAATCCTTTGGCTCCTGGAGCCAAACTGCATAAATTCTGATCTCTGGGTAAGACATGTTTTATGTTTAGTGCTGAGAGAAACAGGAGAATACTAAAAAATATAAACAACTATTCAAATTCACAATGAAGGCACACACACACATATATAAAACACACACATGCACACGTAATGCACATAGAACACACACACACACACTCTCTTAGTAGTTCTCTCAGTCAATTGCACCTGAATTCAAAGCATGCAGACTGTGACTGACAGGAACTGAATCAACCCAACCTCCATTGTGTGTGTTTTTGCAGGCCTTAAATGCTAGCCATGTCCATCTTTAGCACGTCTGCAGAGGCTATAGAGAGGCCCAAATCTGCCAGGGAGCCCAACAGGGGATTACTCTTCTCTCTCTTTCTCTCTCCCTCTCTTTCTCCCTCTCTTTCTCTCCTCTCTCTCTTTCTCCCTCTCTTTCTCTCCTCTCTCTCTTTCTCTTTCTCTCTCTCTCTCTCTCTCTCTCTCTCCA
>NC_137922.1:23234939-23254939 GCF_963457725.1 Sprattus sprattus | reverse complement strand
ATCTTACGTTTATAACAAACCAACCTGTTTGAAAATCGGTTGAAAATTGAGCAAGTTCTGGTTATTTAAAAAGTCCACTACCAACACAATGTTAAGGGGAGTGAGCTATACTGTCCTCAAAATGGCCGAAATGTGCGGACATTCGACTCCGTCGGCCAGAAACGCAGGCAGGATATCTAGCCTTTATTATAGATATCTATGGTGCCTCCCCTAGGATTGCGAAATCACTCCAAACTGGGTTTTACGCATGCGTGCGCAAGCGTAGAACCTTTTGAGTTGAGCTGAAAACGCATTGAAAAATATTGCAAGGGAGGCACGCACTACCACGGATTCAAGAAGGGTGGCGAGCGAGAGGGCACTTGTTGGGTATATAATCTGACGTTGGATTTTCTTCTTCACTTCTCTACTTGAGTTTGACAGCGAAAATGGAAGATTGCATTGCTAACCTGAAGCTGTTCTCAAAACTGAACTTTCAGTCCAAACAAGACTGGAGGCATGTTGAATTAACTAAGAACGTTTAAGTATTTTAAGTTAACACAGTAGTATTACACATTTGCATTGGAGTATTTCTCGTTTCCCAACGGGACTACATATTCATGCGCAACACGAACCTAAAGAAGCTAAAGGCTGTTGATGCAGGAAAGTTGCCTTGAAGTTGTGAGCAGACTAGGTAGGTGCTAATCCTGAGCTAAACTAGCCACTGACTGCATTCACTCAAGAAGAGGACAACGGATTTCCACTGATCTATACTGATAATTGTGAGTGGATTAATTTTGTTTCACCTCAAACTGGCGGTTATGAGCTCCAACGAAAGTGCACCAACTTTAAATTATACTGGCCAGTAGAACATTTTGGTATTGTGTGCTATGTATGCGGTGTTTAACTGTTTACATGTTAATATGTTGTTTAAATAAATATGGAATTGTTTTTTCGAAGCTGTCCGAGTTGGTTAAATGGTCATTTAAATTAGCATCCCACCACCGTAGTTATATTTTCTCCAGACAAAATGAAATGAGCCATATCATTGGTGGGAGGGCTACATACACTAGCTTGCAACTATTAATATGTTATTAATAACTCATCATAATACAATAAAAAAACAATCGTTTGAAAATAATGGTATTAGACAATAAAACAACGTTTTTTCAGTTCTGATCAGATGACCATTTTAAAACCATAGACATATATACATGTATATATTATATATATAGTTTAAACTAGAGCTCAAAATGACGTAATCACTTCCGGTTTCTGTGCCTCACCAGCTCCGAACCTCACTGCACGTCCCTGATACAGAAACTTATGCTCCACCCATTACTTGCTAAAAAGTTGACCCCTACCTGAGACTTTAACATCACCAGTGTGAGATTGTACTGTTACCTGAGGTGGACCTGCAGCTCTGTGGATCTGCTGCTGGAGCCTGGTAGCCCTCTACACACACACACACACGCAAACACAAACACACACACACACACACACACACACACACACACACACACACACACACAGACACAAACACAAACAAACACACACACACACAAACACACAAACACTGCTGTTACCTGAGGTGGACCTGCAGCTGTGTGTATCGGCTGCTGGTGCCTGGTAGCCCTCCGCACACAGGCACTTGTAGGAGCCATAGGTGTTGACACACTGCTGACTGCAGGGGACACTGGACAGACACTCGTCTATGTCCACACAGCTCTTCCCATCGTTCTTCAGGTAAAACCCGGCCCAACACTTGCACTACACACACACACACACACACACACACACACACACACACACACACACAGAAAAAGATCATTTCCACCTGTTTTCAACACATTAAGCACAAGGATGTACATGCCTATTCCACATGGTTCTCCCAAGAGTCTGTTGTGTTTACAGACTAAATCTATTGTAAAGGTTGCGTTAGTCATATTCGTATGGCACACCTTGATAAGAGAGCCTAACCCTAAATCACCTGGTAGAGCATGTGTTCAGTGATGTGTAGATATCGCAAGGCGATTCAAAGGTCTTTTGAAGCTGTGAAGCTGTTCTGGGCCCAGGTTTCCCTGGTTCGCATCAGCATGCATGCCCACCCGCCTACACTCCAGCTCTGATACCCAGTTGGCCGAAACCTTATCATTTTGTAGACATCACAGACCGTAAATAAATGTGATGTGATGCAACCTGTACTGCCGCTACGGCAACCAAGCTTTAAATCCTGATGTCGGTTCACAACATGGCTACACTTGTTGTGGTTCCGGTCAGAATTGACCGGCCTGACATAAATGCTTTTCGTAAAAATGATGCCTTTGGTCAAAAATTACAGGCGTGATTTATAATGAATATGCTCATCTATTCATATCAACAAGTAACTGACTGCATTAAATGTGACATCTAACAACTTTACCATTTATTTTCACTCATAAAAGTATTACAGTGTTGGACATTAATTTCTTTTTGGCTGGGGACACAACAAATATAACAAATGTTAAATTATTAAAAACAATTAAAACTTTAAGAACATGTCTATAATTTATTTTATCCTGTCAAGCAGGTAGGACGAAGGATGTCATAAATCCTTCGGAGTTTCAGATGAAAGAAAACATTTACTGAAGACTGAAGTTTCCAAACCAGTCATTTTGATCAGAACATAGCATGAGGGTTAAATAAAGAGCATGGTGAGAGAGTGTGAGTGGAGTGTGTGTGAAGCTCAAGTCTACACTTGAGGGGAGCAGGTGAGTGTGTCGTTGTCTGGCAGTCTCTGTGCTGTGCGGCGCGATTCATCTGCTCGTTCGAAGGGTGTGTGTGGAGAGCCAGACAGTTGACACATGAGGTGTGTGTGTGTGTGTGTGTGTGTGTGTGTGTGTGTGTGTGTGTGTGAGAGTGTATGTGTGAGAAAGCGAGAGAGTGTTTGTGAGTGTGTGTGTGTGGAGAGCCACACGGTAACATATGAGGTGTGTGTGTGTGTGTGTGCGTGTTTGTGGAGAGCCATGCAGTGGCACATGAGGCTCCATGGCCGTCCCCCTGCTGTCGCTCACCGCTGGTCTTAATGACAGCACTGTCACCGTGGTGACCGACATTTCCAGCCATGTCAGCCTCTTGTGGCTCCCAGGAGAGTGAGAATGAATGTGTGTGTGTGTGTTAGTGTGTGAGTGTGTGTGTGTGTGTGTGTGTGTGTGTGTGTGTGTGTGTGTATGTCAGGAGGTAACCTGACTGACAGCCGCCCCCACATCTGCTGCCTGAAGGGTCTGAGTCCCAACCTGCCATAACAACCTAGCAGCAGCCTAGCTCTTCTCCTGTGTGTGTGTATTCGTGTGTGTGTATGTTTGTGTGTGTGTGTGTGTGTGTGTGTGTGTGGGGGGGGGGGGGGGGGGTATCTAGACTTGCCTTTACAACCTAGTGATGGACCAAGTCAATCAATACTTGACTGTGTGTGTGTGTGTGTGTGTGTATGTGTGTGTGTTTTTTTTGTGACCCATGTGTTTTGTGTGTGTGTGAATTTGTTTGTGTGTGTGTGTGTGTGTGTGTGTGTGTGTGTGTGTGTGTGTGTGTGTGTGTGTGTGTGTGTGTGTGTGTGTGGGGGCATCTTGACATGCCTTAACAACCTAGTGATAGACCAACTCCATCAATACTTGTCTGTGTGTGTGTTTGTGTGAGAGTGTGTGTGTCTGTCCAGACTTGCCAAACCAATCCCACAGCTGCCTAAGTCCAGCACATTCCTCATGCTATCTCACAACACAGAGAGGTTCAGTAATACACACTAACAGTGCCAGTTGTGTGAAACAACTGACTTTTGGAAATAAACAGACAGAAACCACTTACGTATATTAGATATTTGAGCTTGTGTATATGGGGGGGGGGTGGGGGGGGGGGTGGTATATACTTGTGTGTGTGTGTGTGTGTGTGTGTGTGTGTGTGTGTGTGTGTGTGTGTGTGTGGATTTGGTGTGTCATCAGACTGGCGTGACCTGAATGATTTGTGCTGGAGGACAGGCACCGAGCTAAAATGGATCTCCAACCACCAACCAGTAGAGGTCACCGATGCAGTGGTGGATGACTCATCAATCACAGTGCAAGCCAGGCTGCAACACAATAATATCACCCATCTCCTGTTACCATCAACATCCAGGCAAACCCTTCTTACCATCCAAAGGGGCCACAATATGGAGTACTGGTCCAGCCTTAAACTACAAGGAAAATTAGCCAAACTCACCTGTGCAGATCACTCCACATCACATGCCATTTTCAATAACGCCACCATCAGTGATGAGATACTCATCTTCTGTGTGAAGGCACGCCTACAGGTTCTCCCCACAAAATACAATCTCTCCCTCTGGTTTCCATCTATTCATTCCCCCTTATGCATGCTACATGACCCACCACAACAACTGGAGTCAGTAGCCCACATCATGAACAGTTGCCCTTCCTACAAAGGACTGTATATTGCCAGACATGACAGACTGGTGGACCTCATCGCTGCCCAGATCCCCTGTGCCCCTCAGGAACAACTATACAAACATACCTCTGTCAAGTCCCACTGGTTTAACTCATCCACAAACTGCTTTTCAGGAATTCCCAACACACCAGACATCATTTGCATATCACAAGAGGAAAAAATAGTCAGACTCTTTGAAGTAGCCTGTGCCTTTGACCTGTTCATGGAGGAATCCTATTGTACAAAAAAATTGAAATACCATCCTCTAACATCTGCCATTGAAAGCTGTGGCTATAAATGTGTCCTCATTGTTCTTGTCTTTGGCAGTCTAGGCCATGTGCATAGGCTGGTGGTCAGTGGACTTAACATCAGTGGACTAAGTAAAAGAAGGGCCAGACAGCTAGCTAAGTACTGCTCAATATCATCTGTTATAGGGAGCATGTTCATCTGGAGAAGGAGATGTTTCCTGTACCCTTAATGATGCATTCCCATAACAAGATGTTTTGTTGGTCAAATAGTTGTTGGATAATTCATCATATTTGGTTCCTAAAAAATTGATATTAACTTGTAATGTGGAATCAAATAAAGTACATAAAATGTGTGTAACTGTCTGTGTGTGTGAGACAGGGGGGTACAAGTGCATTTATATTGGTGCGTGTGAGCATGTGCCCATCCTGTGTCTGTGTGTGAGGACAGACGTACTCCATGTGCGTTAACTGCGTGTCACAATGGCCTACGTGTGTTGTCATGACGCTGATGGGCCTGAGAGTTCTATTCCGGGGGCACACTGGCTGATACCATCTCTGCTCTTGTGTCATCAAATATTATCTCAAACCGAAGGAATGTGATTAGCATGTCCAGGGTGTTGTGTGTGTTTGTTTGAGCAGAGCACTGAAGCAGGCCTCATCCCCTCTAATGAACTCTTTAGAGGGATAAGGTACACATGCTAATCCCCAACCAAAGCAAACACACTGCTCCACTAACCCCCAGCCTTTATTTTACCATGAGAGCAATAAGGGCCGTGCCGTGTGAAGGGTCTGCAGGGATCAGCTGGGTGTGGGGGGATTGTGGAGCGTGGATCTTGTGTGTGTGGATGTGTGTGTGTGTATGTGTTAAAGTGCGTGTGTTTTGAGTGTGAGTGCGTGTGTTTTGAGTGTGACTGTGTGTGTGTGTTTTGAGTGTTAGTGTGTGTCTGTATGTATGATTATTGTGTGTGTGTGTGTGTTCTGAGTGTGTGCAATGTGTGTGTGAGTGTGTGCATGTATGTGTATTGTGTGTGTGTGTTCTGAGTGTGAGTGTGTGCGAGTGTGTGCGAGTGTGTGTGTGTGTGTTTGTGTGTGTGTGTGTGCACTTTCAGACCTTATATCCCACAGGCAGGTCCTGGCAGTCCTGTGAGCAGCCGCTGATGCGTCGGTTGAGACACTCGTTGACGTTGCAGTTCCTCTCGTCCGAGCGGTCTCCGCAGTCGTCACGGCGATCACACACACTGGCCAGCGGCACACAGCGCCCGTTGGCACACATGAAGAAGGAGCCGTTGCACAAACTTTCTAAAGCACAGAGCAGAAGGCCACACTGTCAGAGAGTTCATGGAAGGACAGGGAAAACACACACACACATGTGAACACACATGCACTCACACTCACACTCACAAACACGGACAATGCGATGTCATGTTTTTTTATTTTTTTTTAAATATCTGTTTTCACAGGTGGTAGAACAGATTTCCTTTTTTCTTTCTCTCTCTCACTCTTTTTCTCTCTTTCTCTCTCTGTCTGTAGCTCTGTGCTCTCTCTTTCTCTCTCCCTCTCCATCTGTAGCTCTGTAATCTCTCTCTCCCTCTCCGTCTGTAGCTCTGGGCTCTCTCTCCCTCTCCGTTAGTAGCTCTGTGCTCTCTCTCACTCTCTCTGTCTGTAGCTCTGTGCTCTCTTTCTCTCTCCCTCTCCCTCTGGAGCTCTGTAATCTCTGTCTCTCTCTTCCTCCCTCTCCGTCTGTAGCTCTGGGCTCTCTCTCCCTCTCCGTCTGTAGCTCTGTTCTCTCTCTCTCTCTCTCCGTTAGTAGCTCTGTGCTCTCTCTCTCTGCTTCTCCGTCTGTAGCTCTGTGCTCTCTCTCTCTGCTTCTCCGTCTGTAGCTTTGTGCTATCTCTCTCTCTCTCTCGCTCTCCCTCTGTAGCTCTGTTATCTCTCTCTCTCTCTCTTCCTCCCTCTCCGTCTGTAGCTCTGTGCTCTCTCTTCCTCCCTTTCCGTCTGTAGCTCTGTGCTCTCTCTCTCTCCCTCTCCGTCTGTAGCTCTGTGCTCTCCCTCTCTCTCTCTCCGTTAGTAGCTCTGTGCTCTCTCTCTCTCTATCCCTCTCCATCTCTTACTGTATCTCTGTGCTCTCTCTCTCCGTGAGTAGCTCTGTGCTCTCTCTCTCTCTATCCCTCTCCATCTCTTACTGTATCTCTGTGCTCTCTCTCTCTGTGAGTAGCTCTGTGCTCTCTCTCTCTACCACTCCGTTAGTAGCTCTGTGCTCTCTCTCTCTCTCTCTCTATCCCTCTCCGTCTCTTACTGTATCTCTGTGCTCTCTCTCTCCGTGAGTAGCTCTGTGCTCTCTCTCTCTACCTCTCCGTTAATAGCTCTGTGCTCTCTCTCTCTCTCTCTCTCTATTCCTCTCCATCTCTGTCTGTAGCTCTGTGCTCTCTCTCCCTCTCCATCTGTAGCTCTGTGCTCTCTCTCTCTCTCTCCGTGAGTAGCTCTGTGCTCTTTCTCTCTCCATCTCTGTCTGTAGCTCTGTGCTCTCCCTCTCTCTCTTTCCCTCTCCCCCTTTTTGATGGATTGTCCTGCAGTTGCCGGGGGGTGGCTTTTGGATATCGCCATGGGGACCATTCACAAACCAATTACAAACCATCAATGCCCAAGTCTGATCTATCTGGCAAACACATATCACCTTCCCTTTAATGGAAGAGCATTATGCCTACTGCAGTCTGTATAAGTGAGGAGGAAGGAGCAGACCTGTGTAATTGGTTATGGGTTAGTGCAGCTGATCTATAGCTGGGATCCTCAGAGGGGGAAGGAGAGAAGGATGCAGGGAACAGGTTTGAAAAAAAAGAATAAAATGTTGTTTTAAAAGGTTAAATCTCTTAAAAGACGCGCGTCTGGGAGTCGGTAGTCTGTTTTTTTGTCTGTCTTGACCTAAATGATTAGTCAGCAATAAACGAATGTCGCCCATTCTGTAAAAGCACAATATGACATTTCTGTATCTATTCATCTATGTGTGAATACATCTGTTCACATATTGTTGTCTAGTCCGACTAAGGCAGAAAAAGAAACACCACACCAGAACACTTTACACAAAGGAAAAGATCCTTAGAATAGATGAATAGATATAAAAATTACATATTGTGCTTTTACAGTAGGGCGACATTCGTTTACTGTTGACTAAGCATTTAAGTCAAGACAGACAAGAAACAGATTCTGCTGGGGTTCTGGAAGCATTGACTACACCAAATAACCTACAATTTGATCCCAGAATAATTCTAAGTGAAAAAGCCATGAAAAGGATACAAATCTGACGTCAGGAATGTTACCAGTCCATTACCATGAATACCATTTTACCTAAGATGAACCTAATATGCTGGTTCAGCCAGTGCTTCTTAAAAATGTATCATTTCAGCAAAGATGTAAGATGTAAGATGTAATATGCCATTAGACAAATGTAGGTTATTGAATTAAAAATGTATGTTTAAATATGGATCACATATGTTTGGACATGTCACATTCTAGGCCTGAACAAATTCTCCGGAATGAACGTGTGCCAGCGAATGTTATTGATTTGAAAAACAGGAGAAGCACGTTGGAAAAACGCTCCTGGTGAACACGGTCCAGAGCCGCATCTTCTTACATTGGGGATTGCACAGCAATGCTATTGAACAGCTCTCACCAAACCTTTCAATAATGAACTTGGGCATGCATGGCTCGGCCCCCCTCGTGCCATTCAGTTCCTTAGATGATGCATTTACCCCTGAAGCAGGTCCTCTCTGTGCCACAGTGAGCATGTGCTGCTGTTTCCTGTCGCTTTCTAACGTGGGCGGTCTGTCTTATAACTCCCTCTCCCTCTCCCTCTCTCTCTTTCTGTCTTTTTCGGTCTTTCTTTTTTTTCTTCTCTTCATTACCCATCCCCGCTATGTTTTACTCTGTCTCTCAACCTGGCCAAGAATGTTCCAGATAACAGATAGCGTCTGTTTAACTGCGTCTGTTTAGCGCTAAGCATCCCAAAGAGTTTGTGTGTGTGTGTGTATGTGTGTGTGTATGTCTGTGTCTGTGTCTGTGTCTGTGTCTGTCTATCTGTTTGGCAGTGTTCCTGTAGATTAACTGCTAACTTTTAATATGCATACGATAACGTTTAATCCATCTGCTGTATGAATGAGATATCCGTGTGTGTGTGTGTGTGTGTGTGTGTGTGTGTGTGTGTGTGTGTGTGAGAGAGAGAGAGAGTTAGTGAGGAAAATTCAGGGCAGTGTAATGGCTGTAATGACACAGACACACACACACACAGGCACACACACAGAGGCTCACACACACACACACACACACACACACAGACCCTGACAGGGGCAGAGTTAGACAGGCGCACTGGTACAGGTGTCTCTCCCTGAGCCCATCTGGCAGGCAGAGCAGGGACACATCAATCAGCTGAGGGTGTACAGGGTCACAGGGAAGGAGGGGGGACGGGGCTCTGTGCAGTCCACAGGAACGACACTCTACACACACACCACACACACACACACACACGAACACACACACACACAAACACACACACACACACACACACACACACACACACACACACACACACACACACACACACACACACACACACACACCCACCCACACACACACACACGCACACGCACAGGAGTGTGAAATGGAGCTGAGTGTGTGAGAGAGGGCTGGGGCTCTGGGCTTGCCTGCGGCGGAGCACTTGGGGTTGTATGGCAGCTCGTCGGAGTGGTCGGGGCAGTCAGAGGCGCCGTCACACTCCCACTGGGTGCTGAACAAACATCGGCCGTCAGCACAGCGGAACTCGCCCAGGCCACAGGAGCGATACTCTACACACACACACACACAGATGCACACACACACACGGGAAGGTGGAACAGAAGACAAGACGAGGGTAGAAGGACAGAAGGAGAGGAAGAGGGGAGAGAAGGAGAGAGGAGAGGAGAAGAGGGGGAAGGAGAGGGGAGAGAAGGAAAGAGAGGGGGGGGGTAGAGGAGAGGCAGAATGAGGACAGAGGAGACATTCGAGGGGAAGAAAACGAACCAGAAGAGAGAAAAAATCACATGAGTAAACTTGGACACAAGGCACATTTACTAGACTTCTCACTTTACACAGACCCTTTCCTTCATTGTCATTCTTCACAAACCATCAGAGTAATCTAGGACTGCGCTTTAATTACTGCAGCGTCTGTGTGTGGGCAACAGCACAGTGTGTCACGCGTAAAAGCCCGCTGGCAAGCTGGCATACTGGCATACTGTACAGGAGGATGACAGCTTGATGTAGAGCCAGCAGATTACAGTCCCATCACCTTAGCGCTCGGAGGAACGGATGCATTCATCTGAGCTGTCAAGCGTGAGGGATGAGGGAAGCAATCGCCTTAAACTGTGGGAATGTGTGTCAGTGCCGTTATCGTACGCGGAGCTGTTATCAGCGCCTGTTACGGGCCACCTGCGACAGGAGGGGAGGACTTGCCACATTGTGGGTGTTCGTCGGAGCCGTCGCCGCAGTCGTCGTCATGGTCGCAGACGTACTGTCTGGGGATGCACTTCTGATTGTGACAGCGGAATGTCCCTTCTCCGCAAGTCGTGTTCGGAGCTGAATGAGGAGAGAGAGAGAGATAGAAAGAGAGAGAGAGATGCAGAGAAGGTGAGAGAGAGAGATAGAGAGAGAGAGAGAGAGAGAGAGAAAGAGAGAGAAAGAGAAGGTGAGGGAGAGAGAGAGAGGGAGAAAGAGAGAGAAAGAAAGAGAAGGTGAGAGAGAGAGTGAGAGGGAGGGAGAGAGAGAGAGAGAGATGCAGACAAGGTGAGAGAGAGAAAGAGAGCGAGAGAGAGATGCAGAGTGGGTGAGACAGATAAAGTATTCATTAGGTCAAAAAAAAGCATGTCAATGTGTGACCCTGACTGATATCAAGATCAAGGGCACAAGTGTACAGTATTACACAGACTGGCCTATCACACCACACTCAGGTAGCCATTGAATGTCCGTGAGTTGTGAAGCTCAGGGACAGACAGGCCAGGGCTCAGGAGAATACAGGAGCCAGGAGGAGACAGGAAGACAAGTGTTACAGCTCTTCTGCGGAGACAACTACAGCTAGTAGCAACACTGACGGAACTGACATCCTTGTACCAATGTACTGGTGATGATCTGGCCCTGGTAATGATCTGGCCCTGGTACCAATACGGCCCTGATGATCTGTCTAAGATCTGCTTTTGCTGCTCTCTAGTCTAGGGCACATTTGGCCCTGATCTAGTTCTGCTCCTGCAGATCAGTTTGAGAAATGGAGCTCTCTGCAGACAGACCCCCGGCGGAGCTCCCTTACCACAGCCAGCTGCAGCCAGCTCATCACTGCCGTCGGGACAATCCCTCTCCCCGTCACAGAGCCAGCGCCTGGGCACGCACGCATAGGAGCCAGGGCAGCTGAACAGACCAGCTCCACACGTCACCGATCCTGGGGGGTGGCAATGATGGAGATAAGGACAGAGAGAAGGATGAAGAGAAGAGGGTGGGGTGGGGAGAGGGGGGTGGATAGAGGGAAAGAGAGAAAAGGGCAGAGAGGGGGATGGAGAGAGGGATAGAGAGAAGAGGTTAGAGAGAAGGACAGAGAGAAGGATGAAGAGAAGAGGGTGGGGAGAGTGGGATGGAGAGAGGGAAAGAGAGAAAAGGGCAGAGAGAGGGTATGGAGAGAGGGGTAAAGACAAGAGGGTGAAGAGAGGGTGATGGAGAGAGGGATAGAGAGAAGAGGGTAGCGAGAAGGACAGAGAGAAGGATGAAGAGAAGAGGGTATAGAGAATGGGGTGGAGAGAGGGATAGAGAGAAGAGGATGGAGAGAGGGGTATGGAGAGAAGGACAGAGACAGTGAGGTGGAGAGAGGGGGATGAGAGAAGGACAGAGAGTGAGATGGAGAGAGGGGGATGGAGAGAGGGATAGAGAGAAGAGGATGGAGAGAGGGGTATGGAGAGTAGGACAGAGACAGTGAGGTGGAGAGAGGGGGATGGAGAGAGGGATAGAGAGAAGAGGATGGAGAGAGGGGTATGGAGAGAAGGACAGAGACAGTGAAGTGGAGAGAGGTGGATGGAGAGAGGGATAGAGAAAAGAGGATGGAGAGAGGGGGATGGAGAGAATAAAAGAAGAGAAGAAGTGGGTGATGTGTGTAGGTCAGCAGAACAACTCAAAGGGCCTCTATTGACTTCCTGTGGGAGACCCAACGTAATCATGCACTCCAGTTTGACCTTTACTGCAGGGAAGGAAATCAATGACTCAAATGTTTGTCTGTGTTTGTTCAGGGCACAGAGCTGACCCCAGGAGCCCTCAGGGAATACATAGATAAATAAATCAAAACATATGAATTAAATACATATATATATTTAAATAATTTACAGACATACATGCTTATTATTGCTGAGCCATCAACATCTCTTGACATCGACAGTCGCTCGCTCAAATGTTTTTGTGTTGACAGTTTAGGCCAGTCAGGTGTAAATAATCCTCTCCACTGCATGCAAATTCACACTGATTTACCACAAATCCCTCTCACACACACACACACACACACACAGACACACACAGACACACACGCACACGCACACGCACACACACACACACACACACACACACACACACACACACACACACTCACTCTCACACTAATTTACCACAAATCCCTTCGCTCTCGTCCAAGCCGTCTCCGCAGTCGTCCTCGCCGTCACAAAGCCACTGCTTGGCAATGCACTTGTGTTTGGAGCAGGCGAACTGGTTCCACAGGCACGAGGAGTCTGTGGGAGAGATGAAGAGAGAGAGAGAGAGGGAGAGAGAGGGATAGAGAAGGGGAGAGAGAGAGAGAGAAGGAGAGAGAGAGAAGGGGAGAGAGGGAGAAAGAGAGACAGAGGGGAACAGAGAGAAGGAGGGAGGTTTAACATGACAATAAGCCTCTGATAGAGCAAGAGAAAAGAGATTCATGCTGCACTGAAACATTATGAAACACTCCCTCGATAGTTTATGGCAGAGGCATTATCCACTGCAGAGCTGCCAAGGGAGAGAATAAAAGTTATTTTAATGGTCAGCGAGCGCAGAGACTGAGAACTCAACCCAGGGTTCTGCATTCAGCACACAAAGCAGCCAACATCATGACAACCCCCACAGCAAAGTGCCATGGAAGTGGATTTCTGTGTAGTTCTCCTCTTTAGCTGAGAAGTGTGTGACAGAGACGGATCTGTTTTGGGTCACACTTTTTGGGTAATAATTCTTCTGCATTACAGATAGAGCAGCACAACAAAATACAGCAAATGCCATTTGGAGTCTTAGAGTGCTACGGTAAGCTGTTCCTGCAGGTTGGGTGTCGGGTGATTTGCTTTCGGGTCCGCTTCAGTTGTTTGTGTTTCTGTTTGTGCTCCCTATTGTGTGGTGACAAGGCTCTTTGTGCCTCTTCCCTCTTATGGGGCATCGGCGGCCATTTTCATTCGACGTGGGCCAAGGCCAAGCCAAGAAAGTGGTTCGATACCAAAAAAACGTTCCTCGAACATCGGCCAGGAATCATCCCGGGCGAATAAAACAACAAACCGAGGATGAAGGACATGGTCCGAGCCACATATGAAAAGGAGAAAAGTGGCGGGGGAAATAAAAATGAAACAAACTATGAAAAAAACTATAAAATCAAAACAACAAAAGCCGAGCAACTGGCCACCTCAAGGTCACACGAACAAACAACAGAAACACACACATACCTCCGCTAGCCATTTTGTGTGCAACACACACACACTTGATCAACCTTATTATTAAAAGACATCAAGCAGGCTTTTTTCCTTTGCGTGCAGAATTCTTAGGTGAAAGGACAAACACTGATTTTGTGCAATAGAAACATCAAAACAAAAGCACACAGACACAGACACACACCAACACACAGCGATATTCACTGAGCCCCTGAACCCCCTATTGTGCCACGTCCCCTCGCTCAGGCAGCTGCCAACACCCCACACACACACGCGTCCTCTGTGAAGCCGTACGGACGTCGACTTTGAAGAGGAGAGGCAATTGAGGCAATTCCCTCTCGGGGTATGACCAGAGCGAAAACAAATGATCGGACACAGCAGGAGGATACGGACTGCAAATATGGCGCCATCAGCACTACGACTTCCATCAGCCCTTTCATGAGCGCCTCCACCCACAGGTCACTCTCTGCTCTCTGTTCTCTGTTCTGGGGAAATTTCTAGAAAGCTCTGGATGAAGACAGAGTGGGCAGGAGATACCAGGAGCGGAATAAAACCACGGTGAGCTCACAGCTGCCCCATTACAAGCGTTTGACAGCGCTGACTCAGAAGGCCTCGTTAACAGAAACAGGGGTATAACAGAAAAGCCAGTGGTCTCCTGTTGTTGAACTTAAAAGCCTTTATATTAAACAGGCTTCATGCCAGTGCTACTAGAGTCTTCAATAGTGCAATTCCACACTTTTTTTTCTTCTTCAGAACTCCACACCCTGAACGTTGTTAAAACTAACATCCCACTGAGCACTATACAGTATAACTAACATCCCACAGAGCAATATACAGTATAACTAACATCCCACTGAGCACTATACAGTATAACTAACCTCACACTGAGCACTATACAGTATAACTAACCTCACACTGAGCACTATACAGTATAACTAACCTCACACTGATCAGTAGATTAGATTCAACTGTATTGTCTTTGCACAGAGTACAAGTACAAAGGCAACGAAATGCAGTTAGCATCTAACCAGAAGTGCAACAGCAGAAGAGTGCAGAGTATGTGCATGTATAGTAGTAATATAAAAATAGATAAATAGGATATGTACAGTATGATATAAGATATGAGTTGTATTAACAGTAAGAACAGTAGAAGTATGTGCAAATGTATAGAGGTAATATAAAAATAGATAAATAGAAAATATACAGCATACAGTATAACTCACCTCACACTGAGCACTATACAGTATAACTCACCTCACACTGAGCACTATACAGTATAACTCACCTCACACTGAGCACTATACAGAATAACTCACGTCACACAGAGCACTATACAGTATAATGTGTTGAGTAACAAAACACAATGCAGCACAGTTTTTTGTAATGTCATAAAAAATAAATAAACAGCATTAGCAGTGAAGTAAGAATTAGGGTAAGAGTTGAGGTTGAGACTGTGCAGGTAGTATGCGTTATACACTCATAATTACTGGGCTACATTATGCTAAATGGTCCAGTTACATGTAATGAGGTCTATGCAATGCAAAGCCACATTTTCCTATATTCAATTCAATTGTATTTATATAGCTCCAAAACAATTACATTGTCTTAAGGTGCTTTACAGAGCCCAGGGCCCTAACCCCCTTGGAGCAGACACATATGATGGGGGCCCATCTGCTTGAACCTGGCAGAGAGAAAAGGGGGGAGGGGGGGATGTTCTTCTATATCCAGTTGGAACTTACAGTAATAGCACCTGGATTTGACCCTCTCTCTTCTCCTGGAGGCCAGATGATGTGGGATGCTCCTATATGTTTTACATTTACTGTATGCTCAATGCTAAATGCATTTGGGCTGTGAAATGCAGTCGGGCAGGATCCAAGGATACACGACACCTGTCACTTTATCGTTATGGAAGACTTATTTATTGACTGCAGGGCTGCACAAGTTTTACAGAATCAATGTATAAACCTCAGTTAATATTCAGGAAATTATGGCATTGCTTCGCATTTGGGATAGTAAGTACATTTTCTTTTGACATGTTTACTGTTTCCTTCCCTCCTGCTCGCGACATCCATTTTCAAGGCCTCCTGAAACTCTATTCTACCTTCCCTCTGCTCATCAGGTATAGCCCTAAAATCGCACTCTTAATTATTAAGCACAAACCGTGTTAATCAACAAGGCCAATCACCATCTTCAATCACTGAGTGACATTCTATTGCATGTAGCCGTCTCCAAAAGCAGACAGATGGACTTTGCAGATTTCCATTCCTCGTGCATTTTTAATGAACATCTCCTATTTTGCATACTTCAGAATGTTTCCTTTAAAATAAAAGCAAACAGAGAGGCAAGAATTTGTGGGCCTGAATGAAATAAGCCCGTGGCCATTTTTAATGAGGACTGGAGGACACGGCTGCTTGCCATTTCCAATACTGAGTGCAGAGAGTGGACAGTGCCCTGGTGTCGTTATTAATATTAGATGATTAACAAAGCCAGAGTTATAGCGAAATGGATTTTCAAGTGTCACATTCTGTGATTAACAAGGCTCTGTTCGCGAAATCAGACTTGAATTATTCATGTGAGCGAGCGACAGCCTCAACCGGCGTAGCGGCCCTCTGCGGCGGTTCTATCATCTATTCATTTGGAGGCACAATAACCCATGCTTTACCATGACAACCACATCACAGGTCAGCATATTCCATAATTATTCTGTCGTTTTTGGCTCCTCGCCCGCGTCTTATTGCGAAATGAACGGGTTTAAAAAGTTTCAGTTCACACTCCATCTTGCAAAGACATGACATCTCTAGCTGACAGAAGAAGAAAAAAAAGGGTTTAATGTGAAGTAGGGAGAAAAACGAAACGGTTTTTAAACTTGGACTTTTTCAGAGGCGTTCCTCTTCTTCCAGTATCAGCTGGACTTATGGAGATCAGACGGATCATTCTGTCAGCTTGTGTGTTCTACCCTGGGTTCTAGGCAATGGGGACCCTAGAAGTGGAGTGGGCCTGGTTTGGTCGAGTCGGGGCTTCGGGACTTACCGCACTGAAACTCATCGGCTCCGTCCTCACAGTCTTTCTGTCCATCGCACAGCCACACGCTGGAGATGCAGTTTCCGCTGGGACATGCAAAGTGTCCATCCTCACATGTGTGTCCAACAGACGCTGCGGGATCAGACAGGGAAAGAACAGGAGGTTGACTGAAGGGATCAATCACTGGATTATTAATTAGCTCTGATCAATGGGAATCTGTCAAAGACGCTCCGCAGTGACAAATCTCTGGCCAAGTTGGAAGCAGAGATTGATTAGGCAAAGTGCTGAATTACTTCTTTCAAAAGTGTTAGTGTAGACGTGAGCGCAGAAGAGAAGAGAAAGTGGAATGCACTAACAAATCACATGATCAAAGCGCATCTATAGGGATCTACACCAACAGCACCAGGATTGATCACACAATTAAAAAAATAAAAGCTTAAGCTGTTAGGACCAAATGACCACACAAGCTTTGAGGTAAGATAAATATACTGTGGCATGTGATGAACCAAAACCAACTTTCCAAACCAACTAAGGAAAACCTTCTGATTGTTGTGACATGTATGATAATAACTTTCTCTTCTATTTAGGCCTCCTGGAAACTGGGATAAAAATCCACCCGAACGCAACAGCTGATCACAGAGCTGAATGTGCAGCTGGGTCCAAAAGTATTTGCATGATAGTAGTGTGATTCCTGTACTAAGTGAGGACTCCCACACTAGACCCAACAATCTGGATGAATTTGAACCCTGAGATCTTCTAAGACCTCGGCCGTCGATGCATGGCTTGCTAAAAACAGCACAGATTATCGGCTCGTAATTCAAACTTCATCCCTGGGCTGTTCTTCCACTCTCAATGCAACATCATTGTGCTTGGAAAACAAAAACAAATGCCATAAATATGCCACACAAAAAAAACCTGAAACAAAAGAAAAACAAAGCAGAAAATAGAAGTGGCAAAGGGTGTGAAGATGAGAGGAGTCACCCTGGCATTGTGTTTCATCGGCGTAATCCCCACAATCGTTGGCTCCGTCGCAGACCCAGGACGGGTGGATGCACAAGGAGGTGGAGTTGCAGCTGAGGAACGGCGTCTCCTTGGCGCCCAGCTGGTAGTAATCTGCGCAGCTCATGTTATCTGTGAACACAGCGGCGCCCAAGACATTACGGATCACACTGGAGAGCGGGGGGGTGGGGGGCTTGGGGAGGGGATACAATACGACACGCTGAGGGGTGGCCAGATAGCGCCGCCACTGACGCACCGTAGCGAACCGCAGGGGTTTTATCTTACCACAGCTCTTTTCATCGGAGGCGTCGGCGCAGTCGATAATCTGATTGCACCAGGCCGAGCGTGGGACACACGTGCCATCCTGACAGCGGGATTCCGAGGAGGCGCATGTTGAGTCTGCAAGGGAGAAGACGGGCGGGAGCCAGAAAAACAACAAGGCACTTTATTCTTTTCTTCCCGAGCCCAGAAAAAGAAAGAAACAGAGAAACAGACTGAATCAACAATGCGTACAAAAAAAGCTGATTGCTACGGAGGGACAGATGGTAGTGTTGTTAATTGCTGTTTCCCTTCGCTTCCTGGGACTGGAGCCATGTGACTCTGTAGTCAGAAGCTTTTGTAGTTGTACCCCCCTCCCCTGACACACAGTCACAAACACACACACACACACACACACACACACACACACACACACACACACACACACACACACAATAACTGATTGTGGATCAGATGAGGCCCTGATCAGTGTAACATCTGTTCCAAAATTAGCTGTTATGTACTGGCTAGCTACAGATGTTGTATTTTAATCCACAGCTAGTGTTACATTTAGCCAGTCGATTCCTTATTCAATTTCAAATTAGATTTTCTAAAATATAAGTTCACCAAACACTCTCCTTTAAGGTTAACCCTCCAGTATCAATCATCAATCTTCGAGATGTAAACATGTAAATGCATCCCATAGATATAGTCAGGGTGTCTGGACACTCGACACACATCCTTCCTCTGACTGTTGCATTACCCTTAAGCCCAGCATGTCTGACGCGTGACTGAATAAATCCTCTGTACTGACAAAGGGAAATCCTAATCCAGGCCCTCGGCACACTCACTGTTACAGAAGACCTCGTCCGAGTTATCTCCACAGTGGTCAACTCCATCACAGAAGTGGCTGTTGGCCACGCAGCGCTGGTTGTAGCAGGCCTTGAAACCCTGCCTGCACCTTCTGTTTTCTGCGGATGAGAAAGGGAGAAAGAAAGGGATGGGGGGGGGGGAGATCTAAAGATACAGATCCATTGTGCTGGGTCAGCTGAGGCATGGAGCTCCATTAGTATGATCCCTGCAACTCAGAATGAACACATTTATTTCACCTCCGTTTATTGATCTGCGGGCTGAGGACGTCAGGGCTAATGTTATTAGATGTACACTTAGGGGTCAACAGCGAGATGATCAGATGAGCAGTGTGTATATATGTGTGTGTGTGTGTGTGTGTGTGTGTATGTGTGTGTATGTGTGTGTTTGTGTGTATCAGTGTGTGTGTGTGTGTTGTGTGTGTGTGTGTGTGTGTGTGTGTGTGTGTGTGTGTGTGTGTGTGTGTGTGTGTGTGTGTGTGTGTGTGTGTGTGTGTGTGTGCTTGTGTGTGTGAAAACTATTCTCTTACCACAGTATTGCATTTTCTCATCTGACTTGTCTTTGCAGTGTGCAATCCCATCACACGTCAGCTGGTAGTCAATACACTCTCCATTTCCGCACTCAAACTCACTGTGGATGTTGCAAGATGAGTTTCTGGCTGCATGGATGTAAAAGAAAAAAAAAACAGAAAAAAAGAAGATGAAAAAGAAAAAGAAAAAAAATGAGAAAAATTTGATTCAAAAGCAATATTCCGTAACTTTCCGCTCCGCTTTGGGCCTCTGAGTCTGTATCAGCTGATCATATCCTCTAACCCAGCCTCTCTCTCCTCATGCATCCTCATGACAAACACTACAGCTCAATTTACTGCAGATGCAACCCTGACAGATTCATTTGCCATAAGCAGGCTTCTCACCTGCTGAAATACAGCACTGAAAAAAACAGGATAGAAGAGAATTGAGCAGTCAGAGTCTTGCTTGGGTAAAAAGGCATAATTCAAAAATAGCCCCTGTCTCTTCACTAAACAAACCAGGGGCTATTGCAGGGTCATTACCTGCTGTAGTCTTTCCTAGATGAAGTGCAGTGAGGCGAATGCTACCACTAGCACAACCTTAAAGGAATTGAAAGCCTAGCGTGATGTTGAGAGGTAACAGATCCGACACAGGACTTACATACACATCGGTTATCATCCAGCAGCACCCGTTCACCTCTACAGCTGCAGTTCACCGTGCCGTGCGGGGTCAAAAGGCAGAGGTCGTGACACCCTCCATTCATGACCCTACAGGGGGACAACTCACCTAAACACAGGGATGGGGGGGGGGGGGGGCAAAGCATAAACATATAACAGAACATGGGTTAGTAACAAGGGTCAGTAATTAGTTGACCTGGTAGACCCAAGGGTCAGTAATTAGTAATAAGTGCTCCTGAGGTTCTTATACTCAACAAAGAAGGGCATCGCATAAAGCTATTT
>NC_137922.1:23162439-23224939 GCF_963457725.1 Sprattus sprattus | reverse complement strand
TCCTCTCCTCTCTTCTCTTCTCTTCTCCTTTTATCTCCCCTCTCATCATATTCAGCATCTCTCCACTCCTCTTCTCTCCCCTCATCTCCTCTCCACTCCATTCCTCTCCTCCTCTCCACTCATAAACCCATTAGTCCTCTCTTCTCCTCCTCTCCCCTCCACTCAATTCTTCTCCACTCATACCCTTTCCTCTTCTCCTCTCGTCCGCTCCTCTTTCCTCCCTCGTCCTCTCCTCTTTCCTCCTATCCCCTCCTTTCCTCTCCTCTCCTCTACACTCCCCTCCCCTCCCCTCCCCTCCCCTTCCCTTCCCCTCCCCTCCCTTCCCCTCTCCTCTCCTCTCCTCTCCTCTTACCCTCTCTCATCCTCTCTTCTCTTCTCTTCTCCTCTCCTCTCCTCTTCCCTTCTGTGGATGGTTCCCTGGCTTCATTTTCACCTTTTAATTGCCTGGCTGTCAAGTCAGCTTGAGCAGGGAGATCACGCGGCCGTCATTAGCGTAGTGAATACCGAGCACTAACAACCCCTTCACCAAGTTCTGTAACCCCCTCAGAAAACCACCCCTCCCCGGCCCTCAGCCCCAAACCCCCAGCCCAATCATCGGGGTGCAAACAAGGTGGATAATATCCTGACCCCAGGGCGACGAGGCCAACTGGGGCGGTTTCTGTGTAGCTGCAGATGACACAGGGCCACCTCTGCCAGTGTGTAATTACTGCCTCTATGATAGCCCTTTTCATTAGCTGTGGGAATTTGGTACAACGCAGTAGGTGTGCATGTGTGTGTCTGTGTGTGTGTGTGTGTGTGTGTGTGTGTGTGTGTGTGTGTCTGTGTATGTGTGTGTGTGTCTGTGTGTGTCAGTGTGTGTCTGCTTGTGGTGATATTTCTATTGTACGAAGTCAGTGTTTGTCCTTGCAAAGGAAAAAAAGCCTGCTGGATGTCTTTAATAATAAGGTTGATCAAGTGTGTGTGTGTGTGTGTGTGTGTGTGTGTGTGTGTGTGTGTGTCTGTGTCTGTGTCTGTGTCTGTTTCCTTACATATCTGTGGGATCCATCGTAATCACACCTCTCGATCTTCCCCAGACTTCCGTCAGAGAAGTACAGCTTCTCGGACTTGTGGTCAATGGTGAGTCCGTTAGGGGTTGAGATCTCACTGCTGACGATGACCCGGATGTTCTTCCCTGCCAGGGTCGACCTCATGATGCAGGGGCGCTGCTCATTCCAGTTAGTCCAAAACATTAGGCTGGGACCCATGAGAAGGAGGAGGAGGAGGAGGAGGAGGAGGAGGAGGAGGTGGAGGTGGAGGTGGAGGTGGGGGAGGAGGAAGAGGAGGAGGAGGTGGTGGAGGAGGAAGAGGAGGAAGAGGAAGAGGAGGAGGAGAAGAAGAATCAGAAGCCATTAGCACTTACAGAGAACAGTGAAAAGAAAATAAGAAGTATGATGTCTGAGTCATATCATATAAGTAGCATTTTCCTGAATACGTGCGAAAACATTCTGAATTAACCAGACAGCCTGTTTCTTGACCCCTGTTAATGGACCCTTCTTTGAAAGGACTGCATTAACTATTGTACTGAGCCAGACTGTCACCAGAAAGAGCTGAGATCCAAATTCAGAAAGAGAATCCTGTATTCCTTTCTTCTTCATGTCAAGCCTCTGTTAATGCACATATTTCTCAATCATTCAACCTTCCTCACCCTATCAGACTAAACACAGACCCTGAAAGAGAGTGTGAGATCTACCATCGCTGAGTTAAAAACAAGCTATTTTTTTTAACTGTCCAGCAGGAGTCTTGCCACTGAATATGTGGTGTATTAGTAAAGTAAAACGTATGTGTGTGTGTGTGTGTGTGTTAAATGTGCGCTGCAATGATTTATGCTGCCCGCATAAAAAAATGAAAATTGTTGCATTATTCAAACAATTTAGCTGTTGTAGTGAAATGGAAATATGTTTCACTGTGACTGAATTTCCAAAGGCGAGGACAGAACCCCTTGAGGTGCTTTGAGAATACACAAATGTAGCATAATGAATCACCACCCTCAACAGTTAATTACTCTATCAAGCTTAGAGGAGCCATGCCTACGTTACCATGCCTACATCAATTACAGGGATTTATTCCAAGGCATTCTGTTTTTTCAGTGTTTGAGACGTAACACTATTCTCAGTTAATTCCTGTCAAAGCTATTAGTGTTATTGGACAGCAAACACACGTTTAAATGTGAGGGCAGTGAGAGAGAAGTGATGGGACACACACACACACCCCTCCAAGGGGGACGACGACGGGGATTTATTGGGGCAGAGATGGGACCATAGACAACCTACTGCTGAAACAAGCTCCCCCAGATAGTGCCTGACTCTGGGCCAAAAGTGGGCCAGAAGTGGGCCAGAACAAGTTGACAGAACAAGAACAAGTTTACACGGTCAGCTGTTATCTGTGTGGATCTCGCCACAGGTGCTGTCTGGCTCCTGTCCCTGCCTGGCACTAAGACACTCCACGGCCTCGTGTCAGGGCCCTGGAAAAGAGACACTCCTCCTCGGACCACTTTGCCGTCACAGCCTGCGATGGATCCCGGGGTGTATCTGACTCTGACGAGGGTCACGGGAGCAAAAGGAGGTCAGAGGAATGAAAACTCAACATCACCCATAAAAGCCTGCGCAGCTGGATGCAAGACCACTGTGGATTAGCACCAATTTGCCATTGAGCTCAAAAGGCAGAATTTTTTTTCTTCAGATACGGACAGAATCCCTGGGTTCTATTTATTCTCAACTGCCTTGCCAACCTTATGGATACGCAAAGATGAAGCAATTCCCATCACTTTCACAGCGACACAGATGCATGAAGGGATAATTAAATCGATAGATGTTCACTGTGGTCAAACGTTCATCTAACTGACTGTTTACTTGAGTGGGCTCTGAAGCCTCCACTGTGAGTCTCACTAAGTTTACTGACATCAGGGCCATTCTATTTGAAGTACTGCAAAGCCATCATGCAGGCAGGCAGGCAGGAAGGGACATAAGAGCGTCACTCTGTATGTGGTCTTCCATCTAATTGCTGAGACTTAATTACTGAGAAGTCACCCTGTCAACGGCTTTTAGATAGAGAGTCACAAAACTCGCAGGCTTCACACAGGGGTTTAAGAGATCCCAGCTGTCAGGGCCATGACATGGAACATGAATAGCTTCTTTGTAGGTAAAGTGGCTCACTGGTGTGTCAGTCCGCTAAGCACTGGCATCAAACTCCGATGAGGACGTATTAATGGGCACATTTCTGCTGGCTTGTAAAACAACTTAATCCACTCAATACATCATTCGATAAGTGCCATCATTTCCACCAAGGAAATTATTTCGAGATTTTTCATTATTATAAAAACAAATTATTCTGATTTGGTATTTTAAGTTTTGATGGATGGAGGGGTAGCTTGTGGGACAAACCGACTGGGAAATAGACATGTAGAGAGAGAGAGAGAGATAGAGAGAGAGAGAGAGAGAGAGAGAGAGAGAGAAATGGATTGATGGACAGAGAAATAGATGATGGAAAAAAGAGATTAAATGAGGAAAGCAAAAAGATGAAAGAAGTCTGAGAGATCAAACTTTCAAGAGAGATAGTTAGAGAGAGGGACAGATGGAGAGAGAGAGGGAGAGAGAGGGCAGTAAAGAGGTTATGGGGTGGTTTGGTCTTATTTTTGACACTCGTCCATGGTGAACAGGTGGATGAGAGGTCATATTTTTCAGAAAGAAATAGCACATGAGAGGGAGAGACAGAGAAATAGAGAGATAAAGATATAGACAGAGAAAAAGATACAGAGAAAAGAGGAAAGTAAGAGGAGTATAAGGGGTTTAGGGGTGTGGAGTGTTTGTGGTCGTACTTTTGACACTCGTCGAGGGCAAGCACGTGCGGGTGGTCGTCCTCGGCCATGATGACCACGGGCTCCTTGGTAAATGCGGCGTGGGTACCGGGCTGGATGGTGTGCCGGCTGATGGTAGCGCTGGTGGAGCTGGTCCAGTAGAGCGTGCCCCAGCCGCGGTGATACGCCAGGCCCTCCACCGATCCCACGTCTACCAGGAGAGGAAAAACAAAAAACACAACGGTAAACCACAACCTCAACCAAATCTATCTTTCAATACAACGGTAAACCACATCCTCAACCAAATCTATCTCTAACAGTAGAGGAAGAAAAACAAACGTCAGTTATTATCGCATTGGTAACCACACCCTTAACTCTGACCCCCAAATCTATCTGGAGAGGAAGGACAAAATAGTACTGATTGGTCACAATTGCAAACCATGCTCTCAACCAACCTCACATCTATCGAATGAGAAAAGAGAATGCCGATTGTAATGTTTATCACCGGGTAAACTAATGGACAAACATATACAGCAAATAAAACAAAACAGTGTTACACTTGGCCCTTTAAGGAAAGACAGCCAAGAGAACAAGGAAAAGAGAGTTACTGTCCCTAAACTTGAAGACCAAGGCGCTAACAACACAACGGCCATGGGTTCAATACTCTAAAAGACTAAAAGACACAGTACACAGCAATTTGCCACTTTTTGAAGCATGTTTTATCCGCAACTAGTACTGTGATCATCTTCACAAAATGTATCCTGTTGTTCCAACTAGCCGCCTAGGCACTATGCAGGTTCGTGCTCCGGGCCAGACCACCCTGTGAAAATAAATGCGAAGAAAAATAAAACTTTCATAGAAAGACCGTAACAACCATATTGCCTAAAAAGTAAGCTTTTCAAGCCTTTTATCAGTGCCAGCTGTGCCTTTGTTGGTTTTGATTTAGCTAGAAAAACTCTTAGACCAATCTTCACTGGTCTTGTGTGTGTGTGCTTGCCAACCTCGTTCCCTCACTTCCGCGACTAGTTCCGAATGTAGTTACCCGGGTGGGAGGCCAAGGCCTAATGTAGTTACCCTGCTGGTAGGCCAAGGCCTCCACTGATCCCAGAAGAAAGAAAGTAAAGAAATGACGAAACAAAAATAAAAACTGACAAACTGACTGGCTGGCAGCTAATATGAATGAGGGATAGAGGTGCACTTAGGCCGTGTTCACACTAGACTTCTTGTCTTTCAACTGCCATTACCTTTTTTACATGCACCTTTTTTCCCTATGGGACAAGGAAAAAGGCGGACGCCTTTTAAAGACGTTTTAAAATGCACAGCTCCCGACGCCTTGCATTTTATTCGCCATAGTAGCTAGCTTACAATTAGTCAATAATAACGGATAATAATGTTTCGCTAGAATGTATGATTCCCGTTGTTAAGGTAACAGAATTCTCACGCTGAAGCGCTGAAGTCAGCACTCACCTCATTGGCATAAATCCTTAAAAAAAGTGAAACTCAGACCTCGGATCAAGGAAGGGGCGTCACTCACTTCTAATTCCACGTTCTGGTTTGCAGGAAAGAATTTGATCAGGATTGTGCCTCAACACATGCCTATTTTGATCAGGATTGCACCCTCAACACATGCTTATTTTGATCAGGGTTGCGCCTCAACAAATGCTGATTTTGATCAGGATTGCGCCTTAACACAGGCTGATTTTGATCAGGATTGCACCTTAACACAGGCTGATTTTGATCAGGATTGTGCCTCAATACAGGCTGATTTTTAGCAGCTCCTGCACCAAGCCCTGTGTCTAAACCATCACACGCACATTTGCTGACAAATTCCTTCTGCTTCATGTCATGTCGTTAGTGAATGCGATTTTATAAGGAAGCGGGCCTGTGAACAGTGTCTTGCTCTCCCACAACAGCTGTTTGTGATGTGATGACTCTGACACGGCGCTGCGATCGCAGGTCGGAGCGGAGAGCAAAGTAATGCAAAGCAAGACCGGCTCTGCCAGCTCGCTTGGACTGAACATAACGAGGGCATGCCGGCAGAGAGGCGTCCCGCTGGACTCAGAGATAAACAGAGCTTTGGCAGCCCGGCTTGGCAGTGTTCACCGTTTCCTGTTTCTGCAAGGACAATCAGTGTTCACCGTTTCCTGTTTCAGCAAGGACAATCGCATCATTTGCCTGCCTCTGCGCACTGTTCAATTCACCTTTACTACCTGCAAAGAGACAAACCCCTGAAATGCCACCATATATCATTTTCATCACAGAACCGGCAGAAAACCTCTCCATTACCGTACATTACTTACATAATCCACTTACTGGGAGGCAAATGAATTGATCTTTATGGGGGAACGTGAAGGCGCGTGGCTTTGAAGACTAATATTGCACATCTAATAGTGTGACACGGATATGGATAGCAAGAATTTCACAAAGCAATTCATATTCATTAAAGCGCCCATCGGAGGAGAGTGGCGGTGCTTTATACACCGACGTGTCTCTGATTAGCGAGCTCATTTATCTCCTCTACCCCCCCCCCCCCATCCTCCTTCTCCGAACCACACACACACACACACACACACACACACAAACCCCCGCGTCCGCAGTCTCTAAGGCAGGCTGATGGATCTGTCCGCTATCAGCGTGAGGCTTGGCTTTCTCTTTACTCTCTGAATCTCTCCCTTATTCTCACTCTTTCTCTCTATCTATCTCTCTTATTCTCACTCTCTCTCTCACACACTTTCCCTCTTTATTTCGTACTCCCTCTCTCTCTCCTTGTCTCTCTTTGCAGGTGTTATGGGATGGGCTGTCTCCATGCATTACAGACATGCCCAGCTCCTCTCCTCTCACCCCTCTCCTCCCTCCCATACAGGAAGACTGGAGAGGCTCAAACACAGCACACACACGCACACACACACACACACACACACACACACACACACACACACACACACACACACACACACACACACACACACACACACACACACACACACACACACACACACACACACACACACACACACACACACACACACACACACACACACACACACACACACACACACACACACACACACACACACACACACACACACACACACACACACACACACACCTCTACTGATGAAAAGACCCCTGATGGAGAGGCTGATGTGCTCCTGCACACATACGTTCCCACACACACACAAAACACACACACACAGACACATCGTTGTTATTGTTCTTAACCAAGTTCTCAGATAAATAAGAATAAAACATGCAATTAAAGTTCAAAGATAACAGTGATATATATATCAAAGGTATACTGTGTCAGATGGGCATCGTGAGTGTGTCTGTCTTTTCCCCCTAATGTCTTAATATACCAAAAGCAACTTGATGTCATTATAAGTAGATGTTTTGGATGATCTGAGTAGACATTAAGGACAAAAGAGATCCGGGAAAAGACCGCCGCAATGCTACTCGCCCTGACAATTTAAATCTACCAGTTGGCGATGTGGAATGAAGCTGATTAAACATGTACGTACCCACACACACACACACACACACACACACACACACACACACACACACACACACAGGCGATGTGATTTACAAGGTGTGTGGGGGAAGGAGGGGAGGAGAGGGGGGGTGCCATTACATCATTGGCTGTCGACCATCCATCACTTTTACAGCGGCTAACGAAGATGGATCTCTCTCAGGCGGAGACAGCGGGCTGTCAATACCACACGCTGCTAGCAGCACTCACCTGGCCCTGGCCCAGGCCGACGCAAGGGCTGGCCCCGCGATAAAACCACCAGAGGGGTGGGGGGTGATGGAGAAGCAGGAGTTGTGTGAGTGTGTGTGTGTTTGTGTGGGGTGGGGTGGGGGGGGGGGGTGGTTGGGATGGGGTTGGGCTACATCACACACAAACACACAAACACACAAACACGCTGGCGAAGTGATTTACAAGATGTGTCTGGGAGGGGGCGGGGAGGGTTGGCTCCACCCTGGGTGGATGGGGGGTGAAGGGGGAGCAGGTTATATCTCCCACCTGCCCTCAACCTCTGACAAGCCCATTACTCAGGAGTTCATGAAACGCCTGTCTAACAAAGTCTCACCAACTACAAAACCACAGCTACAGCAACACACAGAGTAAGAACACTACGCATGCAAAAGCACAGTGGCTACAAGACAACAATAGCAAGAATCGCATAGAGTGAGTAGAAGGCCTCTACACATGCACAAAGCATAGCCCTATTAAGATAATGCACTGCGCTACACTCGGCGATGAGAACAGCGGGGTAGGTGGAGGGAGAAGAAGAATAAGAAGTTATGTCTCAATATAATACGTCTTGCATACAGTATTCAAGCGCTGACTTCTGATGCAAGACATGAGAAGGCCAAATGGAACAACGAGGGAGAGAAATCACAGAGGCTTAAAAAAATATATAAAAAAATACAACTGATGGAGTTGTGAATAATGCGGCCCTCGCATCAAGGCCAGTGTGCAATCACAAGCAATACAGTAGAAATCTCAAGGCCCTTCCCTTTAGGGTCTCATTATATTTTGAACTTCTGATGGTCATGTCACTGTGTATGGGCTCGTAACAGGATAATACAGCCAAAATAAATAAAAAATACAGCACTGGCGAGCATATAAAACTGAACACTACTCATATAAAATCTCGTCGAGTGACAGCTTGTCGAAAACGTATACCACAGATAGTATAAAGAGAGGCCACAGCCAACAACATTGATATATCTTCCTGAAGTTATGATGTCTACAAGAACATGGACAATAATATGGAAACTATCATAAAATACAATTTATTGGTTTGTTCCATAAGAGAAGTGGGGAAAAACAGTCAAACCATGTAGGTATCAAAAGTCATGCACTTGACTGGCTTAAGTCTTTGTACACTCCATAATGAGCCATCAAACAAAGGTAGCCTAAATGATGGAGTCCCCCATGGCTCTGAATATGGACCCCTGCTCTTCTCTTTGTAAATGCTACCTTGAGGCTCTGTAATTAGGAAGCATTTTCATTCCTACACTGATGATACTTAACTATAACTGTCCATTATGCCAGATACTCACACCACTTTCTCAGCTTGAAGCATGCCTAAGATGTCTAGATGACAAACAACTTCTTTCTTCTGAATTCAGACAAAACCAACGCTATGGTTAGGCTTTCAGCATTTGAGAGGCATTTGAGAGGCACACTGTCTAGCCAACCTACACGCAATGGCTTCTCACTGACAAGTGTTAAGAATCTTGGTGTAATCATCGATCAGGACTTTTCTCTCAACACTAACATTAAACAGATCTTCTTTTACTTACTTAATGTTGCTGAAGTCAGAAAGTCCTATCTTTCCAGGATGTAGAAATGCTAACCCATGCATGTGTCACGTCAAGACTTGACTACTGCGATACTTTACTATCTGGATGCAGTAACAACTCACTAAACAACCCCAAGCTGATGCAAAGTATGGCTGCTTGCATACTGACTAGAACTTAGAAATAACACATTTCTCTTCACTGGCTCCCTGTCAAAAGGAGAATTGATTTCAAAATTCTCCTTCTAACTTTCAAAGCCCCAGAGTTGCCAACTGTCAAGACTGACTTGCCGTGAGAATTGGTGAGTTTGACCAAAACAGGTGCATTTTTTGGCGTAAGATACAATGAATTTAAAGTTATTTTTTTCATGCTAGCGTGAGACAGGTCATTTAAGTGAATCTCACGCCAAGAGCGTAACTCTGCAGCCCTGAACAGCCTACTTCCTGACTACATTAGCAATTTACTAGTCCCGTACTGCCCATATAGAACTATTAAATCTCTCATTCTCATCATTTTCATAAATATTAGGTTAGGATGTAGAGCCTTTGCGGTCGAGCCCTGCTCTTTTGGAATAATCTTCCTTCCTTTATCCAAGAAACTGACACCCTTTAGCTTTAAGCTATCCTCTTCATTACTCATCATAGGTAGGAATGGTGTGGTTAGGAGGGCCTGCCTTTGCTGTTGCCTTTCTGCCACTGGCCTGCCAGTCGTGATGGGTATAGTCAAGCTCCAGACCACCCTCGTGGTGCTGTTGCACCAGCATGCACCATCCTTTAGTCATGCCGCCATAGGCCTAGGCTGTACTGTAACATGCCATTTTCTATTGTGTACAAAATTGTCTCTCTTCTCCTCCGACATAGTAGGATCATTGCCTCCGACGCTGATGGCCATGGCCATTTGATCTCCACCATTATAATGATGTTTACATACGTACAAAAGACAATCTATTAAAATACCTATTTCCATTCTGGCATAACTTTAGGCTCTCTTCGGCAAGGTGTTGCTATGCCCTGCTACCTGCTTCCTGCTGCCCATCACCACCTAACAACCAACATATACGCATTCGTACACACACAACCTTTTTGTATCTCTGGCCCCAAGCAGATGCCCCCCCTTATGAGATGGGTTCTTCTTGTTAAAAGGTTTTTCCTTGCAACCGTTGCCTTAGTGTTTGCTCTATGGGGGTTCAAGCTCTGGGCACTGTAAACATTGAATTGAATTGAATTGAATTGAATTGAATTGAATTGAATTGAATTGAATTGAATTGAATTGGAATCCTTCCCGACACAAAAGTACATTTCATTCAGGCTTGACGAGTGGGACCATGAAAAAGAAAGATTGCTCTAAGATCACTCTCCTGTCTGAAAATGCATGAGGAAAACTTTCCGCTCTAGTTCAACCTCTGCACTATTGGAAAACATTTAACGGGAAAAGAACCGTGTTCTCATGCTCTTCTGGCTGCTCAGCTGTAAGTGACGCGCCAGTCTGCTTTAGATAAAGGCTGAAGATGGAATCAATTTGCTTGCTTTTGAGAACAGGAGAAATGAGAGTGGACATTTTCAATGCACATTCCTCTCCTACCGGGCCAAATCACACGCGTGTTAAGAGCAGTCCGGCCTAAAGCAAGCAAAGACAGTCCTTATGCTGCCTGAAACAGGTGATTACACTTGGAATGAAAGTGCCTAGGTGTATTCATAAAGAAGCCTTTGACAATTCAGTTACAGATCTACTGAACAATACACCAGTCGAGATCCATCAGTCGAAGACTGAAAATATCAACCTGGTTTCTACTGTTTTCATTTCACAGGTGTTGTACAGCAATGGCAAGCAATAAAGAAACAACCATTAAAGGTAATTCCTGGTGCTGTTATACTTAAATATTGCATACCAATTGCTTTCTCAGAAGACAAACCCACCTAAATCACCATAAAGGCCAAACGAGAACATTGACGGTTCTCCAGTGAGACAATGCACAGCTTTTCTTTTCACCCTCCACACCATCTATATTTGGCACATAGTCCATCAAGTGCCATTCATCCCTCTTGACAACTAAATTGGGCCCATTTCTTTCAAGAGAATAACAACAGCCATTACAAAGCTCTTTGAGGAGAGGAGATGTATATTTAAAATGAGCCGCACAGTCTCTCAAATATGGCAGGTATTGATACTGTGAATCACCTGTTCATGTAATGTTTTTTTCCAGGCAAAATATATTATAGGATCTCACCGAGCATAGTGTTCCTTAAAGAGCAAACATACAAGACAAAAAGAAAAACACTGTCGGGATGTCCAGGAGAAGCTTGCACCACTGATCACTGGAAGACATGTTTTTAGGATCCAGCGACACAAAACACAAATCATTCTGAAAGCTGCAATCGCATAAACAAACACGGCAGCATGGTTGGGTAGGTTTCACATCACAGCAGCATAGTCTACTATACTATATACACAGACAAAAAAAAAAAAAAAGCCATCAAGCACAAACAACAAACAAACAAAATAGCCACTCACTTTCAACAATGATTTGTCGCCCCGTCCAGTCGTCGTTGATCATCTGTATATTCCCAAAATTGACATCACTGAAGAAGATGCGATTGGTTCCTGCTGTTTGCTGCTGGTAGTCAAAAGCCAGCGCAATGACGTTCTTAAAGTAGGCCGGGTTCTCGAAGGCCCTGACTGGAGAGTTGAGGTTCCCCTCGTCGGAGAGGTGGACACTCTTGAGAACAGTTCTCTCGGAGTAGAGCAGATAGCCATGGTACCGTTGGCACCGGAGACCGTCCTCAGCCAGGTAACCGTGGGCACAGGCGCATGTCCGCCTGCTGCCACCCAGGTGGAAACAAAGCTGCTGGCAGCCGCCGTTGTTACGCCCGCAAGGGTTCGTACCTGAGCGAGGCACACACACACACACGCCCACGCAAACGCATACACACACACACACACACTTGTCAATGAGCCTCTTTAACTCAGACTAATCCCTCTTCAGGAGAACACATGTTCTTTCTGGACGGCAGGGATTAGAGTAGTAGAGTGGCAGTTTAGACTGCTAGTTTAACCCTAACCCTAACCCTAGCACAAGCTACTGAGGACTATTAGCAACTCCTGCTTTTACTAGCACTACTAGATGCTACTACACAACCTTTACCTGCTAACATGACTGATGATATGTGGTGAACATGCTGGCAAATGATGACTATAGTCACATTATCTAAGTGGGTTCTACACTGGGTTTTGTGAGTTCCCCTATGATGATGTATGCAAAGTGCTTGGGATAGAAGCACTCTATGTAACCATGTATTAAAGTGGAAAGATTCATTCACTTATTCAGTAAAACAGGAGATGTTTCAACTCGCTACACATGAAAGTAAGATGCCCCTTTGGCTCTTCAGAATCTTCAGTCGTGTTATTAAACACACCAGCCTCTTTCTGCCGTTTCAACGTGTTCACAGCCAAATGAAACAACCTCTGACAATTTGCTTTAAGTCAAACACTACCAGGCAGTTTAGACATAAAAAGAATGAACAAGGTCATTGAAGGAAACCTCAACCTTTCTCCCGGACTTTGTTAAAGACTTTGACGTCTTTCAGGTTGACTCCAAGGCCGCTGCGGATGGTCTGCGTGTCGCTGGCGTCACTCTTGGAGCCGCGGCGGATGGAGCCGTCGGCATGTGCCCTGCCCAGGAAGAAGGCGAGGAAAAGGAAGTTTGACAAGAGCCAATCAATGGGCCTCGACTAATTAAAATCGAAGAACTCATTAAAACAGAGTAGACAGCTGGCCTGACAGAAGGTGGGGAACCTACCCTTGCGATGACATTGAGCAATTTGAATAGGAAATAAGAAAAAAGAAAAACACAAAGAAAGAGTCCCTCTTTCTCTCTCTTAGGTAAATTACAAAGCTTTCCTGGGATTCTACTGGTAACCTTGTGTGGAGGTGGCTAATCCTACAAGGTTAGAGGGAGCTGGTTTCTGGGCCCCATTTGGAGAGAGTAACATTTATGGAAAAATAAATTACCTGTCAGACCAGTAGACGTAAGCCCCAAAGACTGCCACAGCAAACATATCCGCGTTGCTCGCTGACAGTACAATCTCTCGACTCTCGCCGCTCTCAAGGTTGATCCTCTCTATCTTGTCACGGCGGGCATCGCACCAGTATAATTTATTTTCCTGGAATGCAATTTGGAAATAAACCTCAGCAGGAGGCCAGGCGTCTTATCGCCACATTTTATCAACAAAAAAAATAATGAAGGGGCAGGGGGTGGGATATGATTTTGGGATCTGCAAGGATCAGAGGGAGGATGGAGTGCTGAAGAAGCACCTTTCTTGGTGGGATGGGGGCGTAAGGTGGGGTGGGGGTGTAAGGTGGGGTGGGGGTGAAAGGTGGGGTTGGGGTTGGGGGAGGGGGGAAGGGTCACACCTCGTAGTCGATGGAGATCCCGTTCGGCCATGTGACACCAGTGTTAACCAGCGTGGTTTGATCGGATCCGTCCAGGCGAGCCCTGGCGATGCGAGGGGTCTGGCCCCATTCGGTCCAGAACATGAACCTGCTCCAGAGACCAGGGGGGAGACCAAGGTTAAAGGAGGAGACCAAGGTTAAAGGAGGAGACCAAGGTTAAGGGAGGAGACCAAGGTTAAGGGAGGAGAACATGGTTAAAGGAGGAGAACATGGTTAAGGTTGCCATGGACGCTCCCCTTGTGCCTCGCAAGCATGGAGGGAACACAACAGACATTGGCACGGTGCTGAGCACTGACTTATAATCTGTCTCGTTTCTCATAACCCAGGCCTGTTAGAAGCACACTGAGGGAATAGTTTGACTCATTCACAGCGAATCAAGATTCGTGACAAGTAACATTCTCATTTCAGTTAATCTGATGAATCATTAAGCCTTTCCATTTAGTTTTTGTTTGTTTGTTTTTCGACATGCACATTCATATGAAGTCATTGTCTTTGTCTTTGTGTTTAAACACAGATATTCAACTTTATAATTTGCCTGCGTATTAAGTGAGAACTTCACCACCAGCTCAATGCAAATGTTGCGGAGAAAACGAAAGATTAACATGGATTCAATGCCTCTTTTCTCCAGCGAAGACTTCATCCTATATTTAACCCATGGCATCTCCAGAGCACCAGATCCCTACCAGCGTGGCACAGATAGGGAAGAAAAACCCCAGCGTGCTCCAGCTAATTACATGCGAGCGCTCTGGCTCTGTGTCACTGGTGTCAGCAGCTCGTATGCGTAATGGGGAGCTTTTAAGGGGATTTGAGCTTCTTTACTATAATCCCTGCTGTAGCCCCCTCTTAAGTCACACAGAAAAGGAGCCATTGTGGTTCCTCCACTTCCCCCTTCTATGGCCCTGTTCACACCTAGTATGCTTCTTGGGTGCTCTGACCACAGGCGGACATCTATGCGTACAGGTGTGAATGCACTCATTGTGCATTGGGGACGCATTGAGATCCACAGTGAATGAGGTAAACTGGACAGGTACCTGGTAGAAGTACATTTGGTTCTGTTGCATATAGAGCCGGGTCCAAGATCCAAGAACAAGTGGTCAAGCAAGCCACGTGGAGACACATTCTAATGCCAGGTGGGAACTGACGTACATAGAGCTGTCCCCTCGTGATCACCAAAGATCCATGCTAATACCAGGTGTCAGCCTCTGAAGCAACCATGTGCTCTACAGTAGCAATAGCTCTCCATTGCATGTGAGTTGAACACTTTAATGGTACAGTACCTTTGCTGTTATCATAATAATACCATTTAACATACTAATTAATTATCAGTAGGTAACATATTAGCATATTACGGTTATATTACAACTATAACCATAACCTTATCACAAGTATATGTAATATAAAGTGTCAGTCAGAATGTGTGTTTACTCAATGGTTTTTAAGTATTTACAAATACACTAAACCATGCTTAAATAGAGTAGTTAGAATGTTACGATGTAAGGGTAGTATGAAGTAATAGGCATGCTATGATTCTCAAACCCCATATAAAGCCAGTCGCCATTGACGTATACACTTGTTTGTGGAGCACTGGCTATTAGATGTGTCCGTATTCAGCCAACACCAGTAAAAGTGTGTGTGTGCGCATGAGTGTCCCTGTGTGTGCGTGTGTGTTTGTGTTTGTGTGTGTACACACCCTTTCACTGGGTGCAGAGCAATGGCCCTGGGCTGATCCAGTCCTTCGAAGATCACCACTGCCCGGTACATACCGGAGAGACGAGCTACCTCTATGAGACCAAAGCCGTGGTCCGTCCAGTAAATATTACCTTTGGAGGCAAAGGAAGAAAGACCCTGAACCGACAGAGAACACAATAAGCGCAATACAATTCAGCAGCTCAAAAATAAAACAATCACTTACAGACACACACACACACACACACACACACACACACACACACACACACACACACACACACACACAGACACAAACACACACACACACACACGCACACACACACGCACACACGCACAGACAGACACAAACACACACACACACACACGCACACACACACACGCACACACGCACAGACACAAACACACACAGACATACACACACGCACACACGCACACAGACACATGCACACACATACCTGCGATCCAGTCCACAGCTACGCCCTCAACTCTCCCGAGGCCACTGGTGATAATGTCTTCCCTCCATGTCTGATCACGCTTGGCTCGGGACAGTTTGTTTAAGCCCATGTCTGTCCAATACACTGTGTCATTACCTAAGGAGAAACACATATGACCATGTCTGCTCAATACACTGTGTGATTACCTAGGGAGGAAGCAGATATGACGCCCTTGTAATAATACCAAGGCCAGGGACAACCAGCGACATGCCATGGCCTGACACACGCGCTCAAAACTGATCAGAGGTCAGAGGGTTAAACTGATAAAAGGCATTTATTTCACCGCTATATATAGTTCAGATTGTGCAGATACCTGGTGCCATCTGGCATATTGAGTTTGAGTTCAAATTTTAAAATCTCATATAAATGCACAGACACGTATTTCTACATAATGCTTTGTTCAGAATAGTTTTTTTCCCCCGAATGTCCTTCACTGTTCTATTTAAAATATAATATACTTATTATATACACTTCACAGTTATATTTACAATCTATTTTTGTCCTGAGTATTTGAGTAGAGTTTTCTTCATTAATCTTTTCTTTTACTCTGTCTCAGTGATGCCAGTGATGAACTTTTTTGGTTGCCATTCTTTTGAAACAGCTCTATACGTATGTAAGCAAAAGCATATCCACACACACAAGCACATGCACACGCAAACGCAAACGCAAACGAACACGCACACGCACACGCACACGCACACGCACACACGCACATGCACACGCACACAGTCACGCAAACACACACAGCTAGTTCACACACATATTTCTCTAAACTAAATCTTTTTTTCTGAGCAATGTATTTCTCCAAACACATGGCCTTCAAACTCCCTCATCCTAAAGAAACCTTTTTTGGTTTCAGTGATGGCTGCCCCTAACATTGACTCTCTCTGCTGCCATGTGTTTGAAACACCTCCATTTGTCCGACTCTCTTTAGATGTCTAGGCAAAGTGGAATGCGAACATCAAAGCAGTACGTCTCTCATGGTTCCTGATGGCTTAGACACACCGTCACACACGAGGACAACACTGAAGGGGCACACACACACACACAAACACACACACACACACACACACACACACACATGCACACGCGCACACACACACACACACACACTTAACAACAGCATCAGCGACACACAGCTTCACACACCTGCATGAAAGTCCAGCCCCACGGTAAAAACTGCGCCTGTGACTGGCATAAGGGTTTCAGAGTTATCACCGGGGTCTAGAGAGAGGCCTCTGATGCCCTCATGGACTGAGTAGAGCAGGAACGAGCCCACTCCTAAAGCAGGCGGAAGACACAGAGACGGGGCAGTGAAAGACACAGGAAAAGAGAGAGGGAGAGAGAGGGGAATAGAGGATGAGAGAGAGAGAGAGGGAGAGAGAGAGAGAAAGAGGGAAAGATGAAGAGAGAGAGAGAGGAAGAGGGAGAGAGAAAGAGGGATAGATTAAGAGAGAGAGGGAGAGAGAGGGAGAGATTGAGAGAGAAAAAGGTTGAGAGAAAGAGAGGGAGGGATCGACAGAAAAACAGAAAAGAGGAGAAACAGAAAATATTACTGTTATGGAAAATGACAACAATTAAGCTACATTTACTGTACTTAGTTAAATTCAGCATTTTCTCTGCATCCATTGGTTAGTTTGTGGCAGTACCTTCACATGACACACGGTCCCTCTTGAGGTTGTAGCCCATGGTGCACGCACAGGTCCGTGAAGTCTCTGACGTGGGGAAACAGAGCTGTGTGCAGCCGCCATTCTTAACCTGACAAGGGTTTTGCCCTGCCGGAACACACACACACACACGCACACACGCGCACACGCGCACACACGCACGCGAACACGCACACACGCACACACACACACACACACATACACACACACACACCTCTATTAAACCTCAACATAATTTGAATCTTTACCCTCTGTAATCTGACACTGCTAGTGCCAGTGAACCCTCCACCCAACATGATACTTCCTGTCTCACTCTAGCAGAGTGCCTCCCTGTGACACACACTCTAATTAAACTTCATCATTTCAGATTTGAAACCATTATACACAGGGGCACAAACATGTGGTGAAATGTGTATGTGTGTGTGTGTGTGTGCATGTGTGTGTGTCTGTGTGTGTTTGTGCATGCATGCGTGCGTGCATGTGTGTGTGTGTGTGTGTGTATGTCAGGTCAGTGCGGGGACTCTGCTTTGTTCCAGAGACGCCCCCGTCACAGACACACCTTGTTGCTGTTTGAAGTGGAGTAATGAGACACCCCCCATCCCATCCCAACCCCATCCTTGCGATCGGCATCAGAGAGATAAATGGACTGCCTAATTGGTCACAGGAAGGTTTTTTTTTGAGGAGGTAGTAAAAAGATTTACCTTAAAGACTCCTTAATTGCCATTTTTTATACTAATGGAACATTTAGGGGATTGGCTGCAATGCTGTTAATAGAGTTGCCATTAATATGGATGATTGGTCTGGGTAACTCAGTGCTGCTAAGGAAGCTGGCTCTTCACTGTACTTAACCTAAAAGCCACCGCTCCAAGGAAATAATTGTGTGTGTGTGTGTGTGTGTGTGTGTGTGTGTGTGTGTGTGTGTGTGTGTGTGTGTGGGGGGGGGGGTTGTGCTCCATGAAGCTAATTCTTCTTGATGTGGGTCTCTCTATCTTACGGCGGCTGAGTCACACTCTGAATGCACTGCTAAATTAGCCTTAATGTGATATAGCATAGCCCTTTATATTTCAACAACTGCTTAAGAACATCTCTGTCTAAGAACCTGCAAATGCACAAAAATGTCTAGTGTTGTATGTTTATGAACAGGAAGATTGTGTGTGTGTTTGACTGTTATTGAATGTGTCAGTATGTCAGTGAAAGGGAGAGAGAGAGAGAGAGAGTGTGTGTGTGTATGTGTGTGTGTTTGTGTGTGTGCGTGTGTGTGTGTGTGTGTGTGTGTGAGTGTGAGTGAGTGTGTGTCTGAGTGTGTATGTGTGTATTTCAATGTGTGTATGTGTGTTTTGTATGAGCATATGTTTACCTTTCTGGCTTTCCTGATCGTAGACCTTCATGTGGACTACCCCAGTCGTCTTGTTCCTCATGATAACAGCATTCCTGCCATCCATCTTGTCCACGGTCCCCATCTGAGCCGATATGTCATCTCCCCACCACAGTTTGGTCCCTGGAATGCATGTAGGAAATCTCTTGTGTTAATGGACTTACCACTAACCAACTTAATGGCTATTGATGTATGGAAACGGTAAGTAACATAAATGGACATCAATAAATCCATTTATCCACACAGTAACAAGCGGCCTACAGAACTCATACACCGCAGACACACTTACAGAGGGAAAGAAAATCACCCTTTTTAAGAAGACTTTACTCTAAGATTTGCCTGTGAGGAGAGAGACAGGAAGTGCTTGGGTGCATGTACACACCTTCTGTACGTTTCCTAGGTGACGGATGGCCAGACTGATAGAATGTACAATCCACTACATGCCAGCGCTTTGTGAGGCGACCGCAGGCTTTGATATGGATTATTCTGAGCAGGATGGCGAGACCAGGCAGAAATACTCTCAGTGATTGTGTCAGAGACACAGAGAGAGAGAGAGAGAGAGAGAGAGAGAGAGAGAGAGAGAGAGAGAGAGAGAGAGGAAGAGAATGAAAGAAAGAGCGCTGAAGGGATAGAGATAGAGGGTTGGTGTGAAAGGGAGAGAGAAAAAGCAGAGAGTGAAAGAGGAGTGAAAGAAAGAAAATAGAAGAGAGAGAGAGGGAGCAAAAGACAGAAATAGAGGAGGCTGGGGGGGAGAGAACACAAGAGTGTGACAGAGAGAAAGTGGGAGAGAGAGAGAGAGAGAAAGATAGAGAGGGAGGGAGAGAGAGAAAGATAGAGATGGAGGGAGTGGGAGAGAGATAGAGAGAGAGAGAAATAGAGAGAGTGAGAGTAAGAAAGAGAGAGAGAGTGTGTCAGTGTTTCAGGAGCATGGGTCTTGCGAGGAGAGGGAGCTGGAGAGGAGTGGGGACATATTCTGCTTCCTCATTATACATGAGCTGTGCTCGCCATCAGAGACCTCCACACACACAAACACACACACACACACACACACACACACACACACACACACACACACACACACACACACACACACAGATACCTCTACACACACACACACTCAAACACAAACACACACACACACACACACACACACACACATACACACACACACACAGAGACCTCCACATACACGCACACTAACATACACACAGGCACAAACACACACACACACATACACACACACACACACACACACACACACACACACACACACACACACACACACACACACACACACACACACACACACACACACACACACACACAAAGAGAACTCCACATACAGAGATCAGGGACACTCCACCCACAGCACCCCCATCAGAGACGTCCATATTCACAGAGCAGAGACACTCCACCCACATCACCGCTGCCTCAGTACTCTGCCACAAAGATGCTCACGCCCCAATAAACACACACACACACACACACACACACACACTCACACCTCAAGCATATTTATACTCATATCTCTCTCTCTCACACACACACACACACACACACACACACACACACAAATATACTGTATATTTTCTGCCCACTACGCTCTGTGGGCTTGAATGACCTGCAGAGATAATGCAAGAGGGTTCTTGGCTCCGGTCCTGGACTACAGCTATCAGCAGAGTACAGAGTACAGAACAACACAAGATGGGCAGCGTGTGTGTGTGTGTGTGTGTGTGTGTGTGTGTGTGTGTGTGTGTGTGTGTGTGTGTCCATGTGCGCGCATGTGTTGGTGCATTGAGGAGGAAGATTGGAGGGCTGACAAGAAAAAAAGATACAACAGATTAATAGAGTTGTGGCTTCTAGTGAGATAGACTGGGTCTTTACACGCCCAAGAGCGACAGGTGGACAAAGGGGGACAGAGGGGTGGGGGGCTGGACAGAGCCTGTATTTTCAGAACCCTCCATCTCAGCTGGGACCATCACAGCATACACAGAGTTTTAACTGTAAATTGCAAAAGGAAAAATTGGGAGGATGCTTCAATAATTAAGCACTTCCCTCTCCCTCCAACATTTACAGTTTCTCTGGGGGATGACGAGCACAACAAGGTTAATTAAGCTCAACCCTGGACCCTCAAATGTGCCTCCTAAACAATATGATTGTGCTGCTCCTTCTTGCCCTCCAAGATTAATGATGTTAAGGGTCCTCTGCAGACCCCACTAGTATTAGTGAGCTCTAATGTTAAGGGTACTCTGCAAACCCCACTAGTATTAGTGAGCTCTAATGTTAAGGGTACTCTGCACACCCCACTAGTATTAGTGAGCTCTAATGTTAAGGGTACTCTACAGACCCCACTAGTATTAGGGACATCCCCAGATACATTAATAACTGACTGCATGCAGGCAAGAAGACACAAAGGTCACAGAGCATCTGCCCATTTCAGTTAAAGTATGCATGGAATTTACAACAAATAATCATCAAATTAGCCACAACTTAATTAACAAATCAATATTGAAATATTAAAGGGGAAATAAAGTTAAGCAAACTGACTATGAGACAGATGAGAAAGGTGACAAGGTATTTTGGGAATCTTTACAAAACCCATCTGAAAGCGATTTTAAAGATGCTATCGTTAAGCAGATTGGATCACACACACAGACGTCTTCTCACATTTGTGCATGACATTAAATAACATGGTTATGGTAGACTGTAATAGGACCGTCTTAAAACATCTCCTCACACAGACACTCCAGTGAACGTCTTTAATTGGACAGGTGAAGAATGGGATCTTTTTTCTTTTCCAATCTTTAACCAGATGCTGGGAGTCAAAGTGGATGTCTTGAGTTTTACAGCTTCACGGGTCCCATCTGGCTAACACTACAATGCATTACCGTCAAGCCTGAAACAGGGACAGGTGGGCCTCATCTAGGGATTTCTTGTTGTCAGCGTTGCAGGGTCCAGCTTGCACATTTCAAATGTGATAGGGTAGAGATGTGTGTTGTTTGGGTCCAAATTATGGACGGAGAAAAGTAGTGATATTTAAATCAGTCAAAAGTCAGGCTAATGAACAGAAAGGCATATGTTGGTGGGGGGGATTGGGGACGGTGGGTGATAAGAACTTCAGGACAAAAGTGGACAAATTCCGGGTCATTAGTCCATCACTTAATCCTCCTCTCAACTGTCTGCTTCGTGCTAGTACACCTCACCAAAATTAGCACACATTCAGTGCTCCGCTTTCATTTTTGCTGTTACTATGACAGCACACACACTTCCCCTCCATCAAGACCACAAGTGCTACAGAGAGATTTCAGATGGATGGTGCTAAACTCAATCAGACAGAAACATATCAGAGAAAATTCAGCACAGAGGTTTGGTGCCAGAGCACCACTTAGAAACGAGAGACAAGCACACGAGCAGTCTCCAAGACTTCCTGAACATGTGTTATGGAGAGGGACTTGAGCAATGGGACATCAAAGTGATGCTGGCTGACAAAGAGCTGCATTTCAAGCCCTATCTGCAGAACAGCTAAGAATGATGGAGCCGAGACTAGACACATTATTCAGAGAGTGGAAAAAAAGACAATTTAAAAGAGTGGGAAAACTTGCAGGTGTCAAAGTCATTTGTATTCAACAAAGGGGAAGCACTCCAGATTGTACTGTTCATTTTGAAGATTGAATTACATACACAGAGTGCGAAGACAGAGAACAAAAGCAGAAAAGACACAGAAAATAATAATTAAAATGATCTTGATCCAAACATACACAGTTATAAAATAATGATCTATATATATATATAGATATATATATACACAGTATATTAGTGCTGTCAGTTAAACGCGTTATTAACGTTGTTAACGCAAACCCATTTTAACGGCGTACATTTTTTTTTGAATGGTGGGCATGACGCAGTGAAATGGATGATAAAAAGATTTGAATGGACATTTTACTTTTAGAGTCCTAGTTTACCTGAAATGTGCACTTTATAATTGATGATTTTGTACCGCCGTGTTTGGCAATGTTGTTTTTCAATAAAATAAAACATTTGCATAAAGCAAGCTAGCCACTTTTCCATGTTGACAAGAGCATTAAAATAAAATACAAAAATGATGAAAAAAAATGTAATAGATAAAAATGTGCGATTAATCGCGTTTAATTTTGAGTTAACAACGACATAAATGCAATTAATTGCAGTTAAATATTTTAATTGTTTGACAGCACTAATATATATAATATATATAGATTATGCGTGAATCATCATGCAATTTCATCAAGTGGTTTGTGTCCGTTGCATATCTAATCAATTAAACAGAACAAACAGTGAGTTCAGTGAGTGTGTGTTTAAATCACAGGCTCTGTCAGACATGACCGGTTGCCCTCCCCACCTACACCGTGGTGCTGTGCTCAATGAGGCGAGGGGCTGGGCGGCCAGTGGCTCACTGCTTATATAGCTTTATTCAGGGGCCACTTCACTGGCAGCAATACATCTCCCCACTTCACACTCAATCAATACTGAGCATCACACACACACACACGTCCCATACACCCATCACCCAAACACAGGCGTGTGCACACACATTATTACACATACACACAAACACACACATTGACACATCCAATACACCCATCACCCAAGCAAAGGCGTGCACACACACATAATTACACATACACACAAACACACACACACACTGACACATCCAATACACCCATCACCCAAGCAAAGGCGTGCACACACACATAATTACACATACACACAAACACACACACTGATGCATCCCATACACCCATCACCCAAGCAAAGGCATGCGCACACACACACGTAACACACATACACTCAAACACACACCCACACAGACACTCACCCATAACAGCCAGTGCTGTGGCTTTCATTAACTCTTTCTTCATGGCCTCGATCACCTCCAGGCTGCCTCCATCGAGGTTGCAGCGGTTGATGGTGCCATTCCCTGAACTGATCCAGTAGAGCTTACCGTCTGGGAAGTCTATGGACAGGCCTGCACAGTGGAGGAGGAGGAGGAGGAGGAAGAGGAGGCTATTTCCCAGTACACAAGACAGTAGTGATACATCACAGGAAAACATATTACTTGTCAAGAACTGTCATAGTGAAGGGGGGAAAAATACATTAATCTTACACGATTAAAAATATTTTAAAGTGTGGATATTATTAGGCTTGATGTGACCTTGTCACACTTTAAAACAATTTCCAAGGGAGGTTGTGGAGAGGGGGGTGGGGGTTTTGACTGAGCGACAATGTTGATATATTTCATCTGAGGCAAAGTGACTTTCGTCTTGCTGCACCGAATGTGTGTCGGGTTATTTTCTGATCCCTCTCCCACTGGGAACTGAGTTTATTTCTAGCACTGGTGACCTAGAGGAGGTCAACGTTTTTCACACACATATTTCACATTCAAAGATCCCAACTGCCATTAGTTCTAAAGGGCTCCCTGTCATAACACGTGGTCTATCATATCTTATGTATTTAAGTCGTGTATGTATATGGGCAGTGTGGAGGGAGAAGAACATGATTTTAAAGAAGCTGTACATTTGACCTTGGCCTTCTGTCTGGACCTCAGAATCAGGCCATCTATAATTGGTAAGAACCCTAAGAGATAAGACTTTGTGTTTCTGCGATCTGTTAGAGGAAAACAAAATCTGTGCTCCTTACAATAAGAGTTTTTCTTAAGCGTTTTGGATGCGTGCCAAAAAAATACAAGAAAAAAAAAATACATAAATGGTATTTAATAAAAAATTGTTTACCAACTGGCTCTTTTTGATTCTGATGAAGGATCTTGCTGTTGCTTCCGTCCATGTTTGCCATGTTTATCGTGTTTCCATCAGTCCAATATATCTTCCTGCACAGAAAAGACACACACACACACACACACACACATACACACACACACACACACACACACAAAAACTAATTTTTGTTGAAGAGTGATTAATCGGGTCATGAGTGCACTGCTCCACCCCGCTGTTAAGGCGCTAACACGTTCACCGGAGGCGGATCGGGGCAAAACAAGCCTTTCCATCTCTGGCGGCTCACCGACGGCTAGAAATCTGCTGAATGAAGCTGTCAGCCCTGCCTGATGTCTCTCCTGCCGCCTATAAACAATTCTGACAGCCAACTTTCAGGAAGGACTTAAGAGACGGGGAATAAAGTGGGATGACAGATGCAGAAACAACGCGGCGGAGCACTGTAAATCACATCCCATAACGTCTGCCTGCCGACCTGCCCGCCCGCCCCTGTGCAGCACAGCGCAGAGCAGACCAGGAATAGAGAAGCCCAAGGCTCCCATCAGTGTTGGGACATCACTGTCAATTATGCAAATATGCACCGATTATAACATTAAAAAAAACACAACACTACTAATCCACATAGTGTAAAGCGTAACACTGTCATGTTATGGGATGATGTTTGCTCTCTATTTATAGAGGCAAATGACACGCAAGCTATTTTCCAACCTCTACTTCATAAGTAAATAGATTAAAAGTTACTCTGCTGCTGGAACTGGATCAGTTAATTAGCATAGTTATGTTAATGCTAATAACACAACTGAGCGCTGATCTTTCAGTTCATGTTTCACGACAGAATGCACTCTCTCTCTCTCTCTCTCTCTCTCTCTCTCTCTCTCTCTCTCAGACACACACACACACACACACACACACACACACACACACACACACACACATTGACAGACACAGTACACAAAGTACATAATACGATCTTGTTGGTCATCTCACCCTTTGACTGGATGCACCACTAGACACTTGGGTTTGTCAATTCCGTGGACAACAGAGGTCTTCAGTGAACCATCCAAGCGGGCCACATTGATCTGGGTCTCGTCATTCTCCGAGCTCAGCCAGTACATGTTCCTGGACAGCCAGTCCAACGCAAGGCCTCTCACATTGAACAGATCTGCAACACAGTCAAAACATTCCACATCGCTTATGAGGCACACACACAAACATGTGTTTCATCTCAACTAAAAGCATGTTCCTGTCTGTGTGTATAAACATTCACTTCATCTTCATCAGCGCAACAAATCAATAATATTTCTTCCCTTGGGATATCAATAGATTGCAATCTTTTTTTATTACAATCCATCACATCCTCCACCCACTGCATAAGCTAATATCGACTATCTATCACCACGCCTCATGTTCCTTGCTGATAGGCCTACGAAAGGTACCAGCCGAGATGTGACAGATAAGACAATATTAATGTTTTGCATCATGGCAGAGCGTGATGCCTACCTCCAGATATGACGGTCTCAATCATTGTGCCGTTGATGAATGCACGCTTTATGGTGCGAGTTTTTACATCCGTCCAATAGATTCGCTCCTCCGCCGAGTCGTAATCCACCACTGTGACGTCATCAATGTCAGGCACTGTTAGGGCGGTGATTATGTTGAAGTAAGGGTTGTCAATGTCGACTCCGCGGATCTCCGAACGCCGCGCGTACAACAGAAACCTCTTCAGCGCTGTGGAAAGAATATAAATTAATAATAAAAAATGAAATCCTTTCAATATTTTTGAAGCCAGTATGTTTGCTTGACAGTTGAACAGCAGGCCAACTGTTTTTAAGGCCTGACAAAGACATCAAAAGAGAGCAGCCCCTTACATGGCCCCAGGACGTATTAGATAAGCTTACGCTTGTTATCTGCAGGGTTCAGTGAGGTGAGCGTCTCAAAAGAAATATCAAACTCAAAGGCTGATATGCTTTTAAATAACCAATAGAGCTAGCGTCCTTATGGAGTAATATTTTTCTCCATTCCACATCAGAATTACCTCAATGGATGTCTCTGTTACCCTCTCTTCCCAGTCAGAATGATAACCTAACAACATGACAATATAATTACAAAATAACAAAACATGTCTTCTCTCTCTCTCTCAGTCTCTCTCTCCCCATCTCTGTCTTTCTCTCGCTCTTTATTTCTCTGCCATTCTCTCTCTCTCTCTTGCTCTTCATTTCTCTGCCATTCTTCTCTCTCTCTCTCTTACTCTCTCTCTCTCTCTCTCTCTCTCTCTCTCTCTCTCTCTCTCTATCTCTCTAGTGTTAAATCAAAGCCAGACTACCTCATGCTGCATACTCACACAAGCAGGACGTGTTGTCTGTGGACAGCTTCATGAGGTGGGGGCAGGAGCAGGAGGCTGTGCGGTTGGAGTTGAGTAGACACAGGTGGGAACAGCGTCCCCTGCCACCGTTCGCTCTGCAGGGGTTTGAAGCTGAAGAAAGTAAACACAACAACAAAAGAAACTCTTTAAACATGGTATTATGGGGTTGCTGTGGCGCAAGCAGCAGCCCCGACCATAAACGGACTTGAACGCCCACGGGGACTTGGGTTCGAATCCGACCTGCGGTCATCTTCTGATCCCATTCCCCACCATTTCCTGTCAAAACCTTCACTATCCTATCTGATTAAAGACAAAAAGCCCTTAAAATAAATCTTTAACAAAAAACATGGTATTATGATGTGTTAGCATGGTGCCAAGTGCAGATACTTGTTACTAATTACGCTTTCCCTACACTTAAAATGTATTGAAAGGATTGCTTGTGTAGTTTTCTTGTGTGAAAAAATCAATAAAGAAGTCGTCAGCAAAGAAACTCTCAAATTAATCTCAGGTCATTACCACTATGAGATAAACAGGAGTTTACCCTGTTTATCCTCTCTTAATGCAGAATATTGCAATTCAAGGAAAAGAGGGTTTAGTTAAAGATAGTATGACAGCACTGCGTGAAGCTGCTTCATTTTGTTGAACTTAGACCTCAGAATTTTCATGTGGGTTGCAGTATGCAGCAAGTCAATACTCAGTACTTTTAAACACAATCTTCAGGCACTGTTCTTTCGGTTCCAGTTCTCCCATGGACAACAGACCGGTTCTGCGGTGTAGACCCTGAACTGTTTGTGGAAACACTACTTGAGAAAATCAAAGGTCCCTGGGTTAAATTGGAAATCATTTCAAAACATCTGCGCTCCATATTTCATCTGGTTTATTGACCTTCAGCATCCTTTCCCTTTCTGAAACATGTCTTTCTTTCCCTCCTGAAACATGTCTTTCTTTCCCTCATGAAACATGTCTATCTTTCCCTCCTGAAACATGTCTTTCTTTCCCTCATGAAACATGTCTTTCTTTCCCTCCTGAAACATGTCTATCTTTCCCTCCTGAAACATGTCTTTCTTTCCCTCATGAAACATGTCTATCTTTCCCTCCTGAAACATGTCTATCTTTCCCTCCTGAAACATGTCTATCTTTCCCTCCTGAAACATGTCTATCTTTCCCTCCTGAAACATGTCTATCTTTCCCTCCTGAAACATGTCTATCTTTCCCTCCTGAAACATGTCTATCTTTCCCTCCTGAAACATGTCTTTCTTTCCCTCCTGAAACATGTCTGCTTAAACAGTTCTGATGTGCCTCTGCAGTGACTCTGAACAACTCTCTAAACAAACACAGAGATGGCAGGTCCGCCGGTAGAGGGAAATTAAACAAGACTGAAACATGGCTTCTAAAACGCAAACACTGCGAGGGAACAGATAGGTCAGCCGAAGGAGGGGGGACAAAGACAAAGGGAAAGAAAAACAAAAACCAGTGATGATTCAACATGAAGTTTAAGACAAAAGCTTGCTGCTCACATAAGTATCAGCACAAACCCCCAAAGAACTCTTTGGCCCAGACTCCATGGCTTTACTATCACACGGTTCTCAAACAAGAACAATAACAAGTGATAAGAAAGGACTATCCTGGAACATGAGAAGCTTTCTCAATCGGTTCCCTCTTTATCTACCTGGAGTACACATTCATTGCTTTGTCATATCAAGTGGTTCAGTTTCTGGTTTTATTTTAAAGAGCGGTTAAGACAGGTGACAGGAGCCATACAGACACACTAAAAGACCAGCCACGTTGGCCTTATGTAATGTGCAAATGACGTGTATTGCTAAAACCCCACCATCAGTCCCTGCTAGAACTCCACCATCAGTTCCTGCTAGAACTCCACCATCAGTTCCTGCTAGAACTCCACCATCAGTTCCTGCTAGAACTCCACCATCAGTTCCTGATAGAGCTCCGCTATCAGTTCCTGCTGTTTTTGTTGATCCTTCTTGGATCCTTATGATGTTTGTTAATCCTTCCTGTTAAATAATATTTTCTTCACTGTCTGGCTGATCAAATTTGCCATCTTGTCTTTTGGCTTCAAATATGTCTGGCAAAACTATAGACTGTATCAACAGCATATCTCTGACAGTTTCAAAAGGCGACTTCATGCTCTACATTGTAAGTGTCAAGGGTATTCTTCATCAGTTATCTGCCTAAATCCTTTGGGCTTGTATTGTCCTGTATGTAGTGTCAATGTGTGTATTCATACTGCAGACCTGTGCACTGGAGAAGATCTGTCTGTTTTATAGCACAGTGGCAGCTTTTACAAAGCCCTCTGAGGCGGCTATGTAAGGTGTGTTTAAAGAGGGGACCATGTTAAGTGTGTGTTCTGAAGCGGCCGTGTAAAGTGTGTGTTGTGAGGCGGCCATGTAAAGTGTGTGTTCTGAGGCGGCCATGTAAAGTGTGTTCTGAGGCGGCCATGTAAAGTGTGTGTTATGAGGCGGCCATGTAAAGTGTGTGTTCTGAAGCGGCCATGTAAAGTGTGTTCTGAGGCGGCCATGTAAAGTGTGTGTTCTGAGGCGACCATGTAAAGTGTGTGTTCTGAGGCGGCCATGTAAAGTGTGTGTTCTGAGGCGGCCGTGTAAAGTGTGTGTTCTGAAGCGGCCGTGTAAAGTGTGTGTTCTGAGGCGGCCATGTAAAGTGTGTGTTCTGAGGCGGCCATGTAAAGTGTGTGTTCTGAAGCGGCCGTGTAAAGTGTGTGTTGTGAGGCGGCCATGTAAAGTGTGTGTTATGAGGCGGCCATGTAAAGTGTGTGTTCTGAGGCGGCCATGTAAAGTGTGTGTTCTGAAGCGGCCGTGTAAAGTGTGTGTTCTGATCGGCCATGTAAAGTGTGTGTTATGATCGGCCATGTAAAGTGTGTTCCTTAGGAGGCCATGTCTGCAGAGGTGCCGTCCGTCAGAAGTCGATGCCAGGCCTGCTTTTAGCTCTCTCCTCATCACTTTAACAAAAACCTTTTAACACGATTAACAAAGTAATTACACACATCGACTAAAACAGGCCAAAATAAATCTTGTGATAAAAAACCTTCTCCTTTCTTTTCTCCAGCAGCTGGTTTTTCTGCGTCCCAGGGAATACAGCTTGGAGCTCCATCATAGGCCCCCTTATTTATTGGGCTTTTTGGCAATTTATTCTCAGGCTGGGCCAGGAAAGGTAAACTGATTCCATTAAAGCAATTAGAGGCTATTTACATGAAATACAGCCGTGAGATGAGAGAGGAGCCAAAAGTGAAAGGTTTCTCAACGTATCTCCATAGATAATTAACATACACAGTTCAGAAACATTGATTTTTGCCTAGGGTATAAAGAGCAAAATATACACCAATGTTTGCTCTATGCTCTATAATATTTATTTTACATCTATTCTTTACATCTAGATGTATCCAAGCCTATCCAATGCATCCAATGTTGTTATTGCTCCACACGGACCTCCATACATATGTATTGCTAGTTCTTCACTGAAGTGGAACTTTAAAGTTTCAGGTGTTGCATAGCAACTTATTACTTCCTGACTTTTGCCTGTAATGGATTTCCTTTACGTAATGGACTACTTGCAGGCTACTTGTAGACAAAACCAAATGTCAATGGTAGCGGACCTGCAGTCATTATCAAGATATATCGGACCTTCACATGTTGGAATGGCCAATTCAATTCAATGGAACTTACTGCAGCATTCTGAGGAGCTATACAATACAATGATAAAATGAATAAATTATAAATGTTAAAATAATAAATAATAAAAGTAAAAGTAAAAACTAGAGATTGCTATAAAGGACAGAGATGCATTATTTTTTATTTGGCAAAGACACACATTGCAAGGTTTTCAGGTGAAGGTCGCCGTCTCCTTTCAAAACCCACATCAACAAACAAACTTTTCCATGACTTGTCAAGCATCCTTTATGAAATTTCCCTGGCCCTTCACAACTTTCAAGTACAAAACTTTGCGTACTTTAATCCACATGGCAGGCCTTAATATCGAACGAAATTTAGACAACAACCATTTCAATCCATATTCTGATTGTTTGAAACAAAACATTATCCATGGAAAAGTAACATGATTTGATTAGACCTACATAGGACAAAATGAAATTACATGACTTTTCCTAAACTTTTATTTTACAGTAATGAATTTGCTAAATTTCATTACTTTTCCAAGCCTGGAAAATCGGACTTTAAAATGACATGACCTTTTCAAGATTTCGAGGTTCACCTCACAAGAATCACCACTATTTCTAAAACCTGTTAGCATTAGCCTAGCAATGCTTACAGAAACATGTTAGCAAAAGCGTAGCAATGCTTAGAGAAACATGTTACCATTAGCCTAGCAATGCTTACAGAAACCTGTTAACTTTAGCATAGCAATGCTTACAGAAACATACTGAACCTGTTACCATTAGCCTAGCAATGCTTACAGAAACATGTTACCTTTAGCCTAGTAATGCTTACAGAAACCTACTGTTACTGTGGCCATGGGTGAAGCTTCATGGTGTGTTGTATAGAGAAGATTTTTTTTTTTTATCCTATTATCAAAGGCAGAGCACACAGAATCCTCTTCAACAACATCTGCTGGGTTGTCTTAATGAGATTGAGATTAATCCATAACTAATTTATCAGGGAGACTGTGTAATTATCTGTATGGCCTAAAAGAGCGACTATTCTTCATGGCCTGTCTATATACAGTGGCAGAGGCTCACGTACCTTGCGGCTGGCGGCTTGGGTGAAATATCTGCAGGTCGAAAGGCTGGGCACTTGTTTTCTGGATCACTGTCACATTGGCCCCAGTCCATTTGTTGGCCCTGGTCAGCGTGTTGGTTCTCCAGTCTGTCCAATACACATTGCCCCCAAACAGGCTCACAGCAAAGGGATGCGACAGGTACTCGTGCCCCTTGAGGATCTCAATAAGTCCGCTGCCATCGTAGAGGGCAGAGTAGATGGCATCAGAGCTATGGGGAAAAAGGAAGAGAGAACAGATGGAAAAAGAGAGGGAGCCACGGGGGGAGAGAGAGAGGGAAAAAGAGACAGAGAGGTTGGGAGAGAGACAGGGAGAAAGACAGAGAGAGGGGGGGAGAAATAGAGAGAGAGGGAGGGAGAAAAAGAGGGAGGGAGAGAGGGAGGGAGAGAGGAATATCAGGCTGATTATATTTGCGAAAAGTGGCGCAGCCTATAGCTTTGCTTTCAGGCCTTCTTCTGTCAGTCAAGCACCTCCATTAAGACAGAGATGCTCAAAGAAGTCATTCGCTCGCTCCCTCACAGATATTCACGAGGCGGAAAAACATTTTCAAAATGGCTGAGTGCCCGTGCATTAGTAGGCGAGATGAAGATATCGATTTCTGTTAATAACCAGACTTCAGAGCAAGAGAGAAGGAGAGCCAAAGAAAGAAAGAAAGAAAGAAAGAAAGAGAGGGAGAGGGGGTGGGAGAAAAAAAAGAGAGAGAGAGATAGAGAGGCAGAAGGAGAGAGAGAAGGAGAATTCTTTGACAGACGCAGAATGCAGAAAACAAAACTCAATGTCGGATCAATACAATTATTTCTTCTGTGTCATTCATCACCCTTGCCTTGCACATCGTGAGTATCAATTTATTTCTCAATCAGTATCAATATTCCATCTGGAGCCTCCTCGGCTGCAACTTCAACACCACTAGCACTAACACAGCTTCTAACAAACATGGCTGACCTAAACCACCCTTTATCCCACACACTGTAGCAAATGCATCAATCACTGTGCCTCTCCCAGTTCATTTCCAGCATTACTTTTTTACTACCCCCTAAATTATTTACTCGCTGGCCTGACTAAGACCAATTGCATGTGGGACCTCCTAGCCGCAAAATGTCTGGGCATCCACTCTTCCTGTCCTTCCTCTATTGTTTCCCACACTTTGTTTTACAGGTGTTTCTCCATGAAATATTCAGGTACTAGCTCTTAGCGAGGCTGCGTCCTCACCGCGCATCTGTCCAGACCACCCTCTTCTCCATGTGGTCCAGCGTGAGGCCGTTGGGCCAGGCTCCCATCTCCATGTCCTTGAAGACCACGTGGCGGCCCACGCCACTCATGGACGCGCCCTCGATGCGGGGAAACGTGGCGTCCCAGTCTGTCCAGAAGAGGACACTGAACACAAAACAGTCCCCACGTGAACGTTCAGCTGAACATTCAGGCACCCCAAACTAGAATGGATAAGACTAACACATGTGATAAGGGGTTTAAGGGGAACGATATGGTTGCTGAAAATATATCAGATTGTTTACAAACACACATAGACACACGGCTTGGGTCCACCCATAGTACACACACACACACACACACACACACACACACACACACACACACACACACACACACACACACAGTCTGGGTCGACACACACACACACACAAACACACACACACACCCATCGATGGTCTGGGTCGGCACATACACATGCACACACACACACACGCACACACACACACACACACACACACACACACACACACACACACACACACACACGGCCTGGGTCCACACACACACACATGTACACATGCACACACACACCCACCCATGGCCTGGGTCCACACACACACACACACACACACACACACACACACACACCCACCCATGGCCTGGGTCCAGGGCGATGGCTCGCGGATGCTCCATGCCCCCTGCGATGAGGGTGCTTCTCATGTCTCCGTCCAGCTTGGCCACCTCAATCTGGTCCAGGTTGCTGTCGATCCAGTACAGGTTCCCTGCCACCCAGTCCACTGCCAGACCCTCTGGGGTAGCCAGGCCATGCTGCACCACCACTTCCACCCCAATTACCCCTGAGAAATACCCCACAGGGGCAAGCAATTGCAGAAAGAATTACCACTGAGGCAACAGTACTAAGCCTGACACATATAACTCAGACACAGTGTCTTACACTGAACGGTACTAATCTTGATACATATAACATCGACACAGTGTCTTACACAGAACGCTACTAAGCTTGATATGTATAACTCCGACACAGTGTCTTACACCGAACGGTACTAAGCTTGATATGTATAATTCGGACACAGTGTCTTACACCGAACGGTACTAAGCTTGACACAACTTCGACACAGTGTCTTACACCGAACGGTACTAAGCTTCATATGTATAATTCGAACACAGTGTCTTACACCGAACGGTACTAAGCTTGACACAACTTCGACACAGTGTCTTACACCGAACGGTACTAAGCTTCATATGTATAATTCGAACACAGTGTCTTACAGCGAACGGTACTAAGCTTGACACATATAACTTCGACACAGTGTCTTACACCAAACGATACTAAGCCTGACACATTTAACTTCGACACAGTGACTTACACCGAACGGTACTAAACTTGATACATATAACTCTGACACAGTGTTTTACAGGGCCCGCTTAATCTCTTCCCATCTCTGAGCATATAAAATGTTACCTGAGTTTAATCTCTACCCATCTCTGAGCATATAAAATGTTACCTGAGTTTAATCTCTACCCATCTCTGAGCATGTACAATGTTACAGGAGTTTAATCTCTATCCATCTCCGAGCAAGTAAGATGCTACCTGAGCTGTCTCTCCAAAAATTGAGAGCTGAACACACCAAAGCCCTTGAAGAGACTAAACTGACAGATAAAGGGGAGGCCTCACTGCCCCTGAAGTTCTATTAAACATTGACCACTCCCCTTCTCTCTCTATTTCAACCAGCTGTTTGCCATTATGCATGCTTCCCACTAGCCTGGCCATTACCAGCCTGTGACTCCATTTCTTTCCGTCTTGAAATCAATTCAGGCGGAAATACGTAGGCTGGTGTCACCAGGCTAGCTTCCCACAGCAACCTCTGAGATATTAGGAGAAGAGGCAGCTCCCAAGCTCTGAGATATTAGGAGAAGAGGCAACTTCCAAGCTCTGAGATATTTGGAGAAGAGGCAGCTCCCAAGCTCTGAGATATTAGGAGAAGAGGCAACTTCCAAGCTCTGAGATATTAGGAGAAGAGGCAACTTCCAAGCTCTGAGATATTAGGAGAAGAGGCAGTTCCCAAGCGCTGAGATATTAGGAGAAGAAGCAGCTCCCAAGCTCCAGACTAACAGTGTGAGGGCCATCCATCTCACTTCATGTGTAGAGCAGCCCAAAGTATACAAGGAGCAGTCACGCGAGAAACATCAATATCGGCCTTATGAAAACATAATAACTTTCAGGATAAACGCAGCATTTGTCTCTGCTCTGGTATGTGTGTGTGTGTGTGTGTGTGTGTGTGTGTGTGTGGAGTGTGTGTGTGTGTGAGTAAGTGTGTCTCGAATGTCCACAAGGAGAGAAAAAGCAGATCAGGTTTTTCAATTTTGGTTGTGGAGTGTTTTTGTCAGCAGTTGTGTATGTGTGTGTCTATGTGAGTTTGTGTGTGTGTGTCGGTGAGAAGCTCTACCTCCGGCATCTGATAATTTCCCTCTGTAGATCTTGTCCTCCACCACGTCGGTCCAGTAGAGCAGGCTCTGGTTGAAGTGGAAGTCCAGGGCGATGGTGTTCCTCAGGCCCGGCACCAGCAGGCTATAGTCACGGTGGTGCAGGTCTATGCGCCGGATCTCATGGCGGATTGAGAAGATTATGAAAGCCTCAAAGGCATCTGGGAAACAGCCACAGGCAGATAAGCACCACGCAATTCTGTTTCAATGGCTGCCAGAGATGCAAGCCAATTCACACTCAAACTGAAATGCAACAGTTTAAAAAAAAAAACCCTTTATAATTCAAGACTCTCTCTGTGTCTTTCTCTTTTTCTCTCACACACACACACACACACACACAACAAACACACACACGACATAGATACACAGATAACACATAAGATTGAAACACAATAATCACTAAGACAAACACAATCCACCTTTATTAGGTTATCTTGGCAGCATATCAATCCAATCTAGGAGAATACATTTTTTTTGCAACAGGAGCACCTATCGTATTTAAAAAAAAAAAAAAAGCACACAAGCTATTTCAAAACAAGAAGAGAGTCATGGGAAAGTGCAACTGAATCATCAAAACTCATTGATTTCCTAATATTCAATGTTTTTAATGATTCTTCAGAGTGTGATGCACAGCGATAAGGGCAATCTGCATTAGTCTAATCCTATATGGAAATGCTGTTTGTCCTACTGAGCTGATAATTGCCTCCGAATCAAATTGATTGAACAGCAGAAAGTCATCTATCTATTGCATCTTTCAGTGAAACGACACAACCCACACACTCACACTCACACTCACACACACACACACACACACACACACACACACACACACACACACACACACACACACACACACACACAGTCAGCCTCTGGCACACCCTGAGGCTATATCACCTCCAACTGACTCTTGCATCAGTAGGGAGTCTTTCTATCTTGCCATTTAATGCCCTCCCTCCCACACACACACACACACACAGTAACACACACATACACACACACACACACACACACACACACACACACACACACACACACACACACACACACACACACACACAAGCACACACACACACACACACACACACACACACACACACACACACACACACACACACACACACACACACACATAAACACACACATGATCATGTCCATGAACACAAACAAGGCATATTTCCAACAAATAAAAAAAAAATTGAGAGGACGAGACTATTGTTCTTTGGCTCAGTGGTTCAGAGTAGACAGATAGCTCGTATCAGAGGTCATAGCTCACAAACAAACAAAACAAATGCTCTTAAATACCTTGTGCCTTTAGTAACCATGTGCCTGATCTAATATATTTCTCTGCCTTTTGGGGCACGGGAAGCATCTTCAGAGGAAGGTGGTGCGTAAATAATCTGCCTCTGAATATGGGGGACTGTTTAACATTACGAAATTGAATGGTTAAATCCAGTGTTGTATAGTAACGAAGTAGAAATACTTCGTTACTGTACTTAAGTAGTTTTTTTTGGATATCTGTACTTTACTTTACTAGTTATATTTCTGATGACTTTTACTTTACTTTGCTACATTTTGCAAAGAAAACTGATACTTTTACTCCGATACATTTCCCCTGAAACCTTCGTTACTCGTTACAAAATCGAATCATCTTTAGAAAAAATAATAATCATGAGAGTGATGAGACCAAAGTCGGGGACTGTGGTAGAACAGACTCCAAGCAGGTTTGGCGAATCAGCTGTCCTAGCGCACGTTAATGCGATTTTTACCGTTTGCAAAAGCCCCCTTAGTTACCGTTGCTACGTCAGACAAAACTCCGAGGTCTGTACCCAAAAGCATAGCTACGACGAGGACAAGCCGCGCTATATCTGTCAGTGTCAGTGATTCTTTTTGGAGTAATATATCCGCGATATCCTCCAGATCAAGGCAAAATGGACTGCAATATGCAGTGGAAGAACATATCACAAACATTAAGATCAACAACGAAGGGGATACAACAATAATCAAAGCAATAGCATACAGGTGTCAATCAGCTGCAATTCCAGACGGTAACATTAACATTTTGACGTCAACATTTTGATTGTAACATTAACACATTTGTTGAAGAGACTAGTTATATACTAGAAGTGGTAATAATACCAGTTGACATCAACCATAACTGTTTGTGGATTTTATCTTAACTAGATATAGTAACGCGACCTATTATCCCGCGGGCCACCAAAATATCCGCTTAACAAATATGTTTTTATCAATATAAATATGGTTTAATGAATCAACCTTACATATTTCAGAAGTGACAGGTGTGTAGAACATGCACAAAGTCTTGTTTGACTCTCAGCAGGAACATTTCTTAACGTATTTTCCGATTTGTTTTGTACAGTCGCGAAATGGCAACAAAGTTGGCGACGACCTATTATCCCGCATTGATGTAAAATGCCGTTGGGAATCAAGCTCAACAAGAAAAAGAATTTACACCGAACGTCGCGAAATCAAAATTCTACTATTTGTATCAGGCTGGTTTGTACACGCAGTATTACAACACTATCTTATACACTTCAATACGCTGTATATGTGCAATTTTTGCTACAAAGCTAATTTAAATACCCTTTTTGGGCAGGGACTTAAGTTTTCCGAAATCCGCGATCCTGGATGACACCGAAATCAATATTAAGTAACGTGTACCAGCGCTTGCGGGATAATAGGTCGTGCGGGATAATAGGTCGGGCTACGATAGTTAGTTACCACCTAGCAAAAGTGTAGATCGCTATCTATAGCTGCAAGCAGCTTTTGCAGACATACAGTAGCCTATGTGTTTGTCTTTGTCGATGACTTGAGTAGGGAGTGGGGTTCAAATCAGCCCATGTTTATAAGTTTGCTCATTTTAGTCTGAATAAACTTCTGACCCTTTGCTTTTTTATTAACAGCATTTACTCTTTTTTTTTTTTTCACTTTTTACTTTTACTTTCAATACTTAAGTACATTTAATATCAGAAAATTACTTTTGATACTTAAGTACAGTAAAGATCAGATACTTTAATACTTGTACATAAGTAATATTCTAAAAGGTGACTTTTACTTTTACTTGAGTAATTTTCCAGTAACGTATCTGTACTTTTACTCATGTATGGAATTTGAGTACTTTATACAACACTGGTTAAATCATAACTGAGAAATCCCTGGTGAAGTATGAGAGCAAAATATAAGTGGTAGTCTAGGACCTATTTACAGGCCGAGTGAATGGAAACATACTTTGCAGTGGGATTAATACTACAAAGTCCGTGGTTTTGGTAAAACATCAATTTTTTGCAGTAGAGCAGACAGTGGATTTGGTAACTAAAATGCAGCCTCAAGCCAACGGTAATACCAGAACGAGCACTGTGTGTACAAGAACAGTGTGTATGTGTGTGAGGGTGTGTGTGTGTGTGTTTGTATATGAGAACAGTGTGTGTGGGTGTGTGAGTGTGTGTGTGCGTATTCTTGATTCCATTCAACTCAATGAAGCCCAGTATGGCGTAACTCGATTCAAATCAATTTGGTTCTTCACAAACAGAGTTGGTAAAGCATGACATTGAAGTGCATGAACAATACAAAACAGTACAGGACATAGTGAGACCTCAACTTTTCCCTCCTTTCCCTTCACTGCTGGTTTAACTCTCCCCTTTTTCTCAGTCTTGCACACACACACACTAACACACACACACACGCACAAGCCTACACACAAGCATGCACGCATGCACACATACGCACACACACACACACACACACACACACACACACACACACACACACACACAAACAAACACCAACACACAGGAGGTGAGGGGCAGGTCAGAGCTGAGCATGTTTACCTGTGCTGTGGCACTCCTCGCCATCGGGGTCCAACCTCCAGCCGGGGTAGCAGGAGCACTTGACCGTGCTCTTGTACTGTTCACACACCTGGCTGCACTTCAGGTGCTTGGTGCAGTAGTCTACCGCCTCGCAACTGCGGTCGTTTGAGCCAAGATGGAGCCCTGTGGGACAGGAGCACACCACCCCTCTGCCCGGGGCCAAAGAGCACTGGTGGCTACATCCTCCGTTCCTCACAGAACATTCTTCTACAGGAGACAAGGAGAGGGGAAAGAGAGAGAGATAGAAAGAGAGAGAGGGGGGAGAGGGATATGGCAGAGAAATAGGGAGGCAGAGAGGGCATGAGATATAGGGGAGTGAGACGAGGTGGGGGTAGGGGGAGAGAAAAAAGGAAGGAAAGAAGGAGAATGTTACAGCAGCTCAAATGCCCTTTTCCTGGTTGTAATATCAGTACATTTAGAGGAACCAGCAGGAGAGGAATGGCTGTAGGGATCAATAGGGACTAGCCTAGCTTTAGTCCCCAGCTCTCAGTACCAACCCTTAGCCTTTAGTTCTCAGTACTCAACCCTTAGCACTCAGTTCTCAGTACCCAACCCTTAGTGTTCAGCTCTCAGTACCCAACCCTTAGCCTTTAGTTCTCAGTACCCAACCCTTAGCCTTCAGCTCATAGTACCCAACCCTTAGCCTTTAGTTCTCAGTACTCAACCATTAGCCTTTAGTTCTCAGTACCCAACCCTTAGCCTTTAGTTCTCAGTACTCAACCCTTAGCCTTTAGTTCTCAGTACCCAACCCTTAGTGTTCAGCTCTGAGTACCAGACCCATAGCCCTCGGCTCTGGAGGCCTGGAGGCAGGAGGAGAAGAAGACACACCAGCAGTGTTGCCAACTTTTCTGTGAGGAAAGTAGCTGTAAACCCTCTGAAAAGTCGCCAGAAGTCGCTAGATGACGTAATCAACTAATTTGCATAATATGTAAATAAGCTGCGGATGCGCACAATATGCAATTCTGACGGGGTAACACTAATATTTTTCCCGCGAATACAAAGTTCTAATATGTTGCTGTTATTTCGTCAGACTGCGCTATGTGAGTGGAGAGGAGACCATGACAGCCCTCGCTGTTCTCAGCTCTCGTGAGATCAGTTGTAACATGAACTGCAGAACAGGATATGTGAGATGCTTTTTCAGTGCTTTGTCAACACAAAAATCCACCAAATGAAAAAAAAAAAAGTCGCTAGATTTGTCGCTAGTCGCTTTTTGCTAAAAAAGTCGCCAAGGGGGTCTGAAAAGTCGCCAGATATAGAGACAAAGTCGCTAAGTTGGCAACACTGCACACCAGAGGAAGTGAACATGACCAGAGCATAGGGATTGGAGGGGTTTCCCACCCGTGTTTACAGGGGCGAATGAAGTGTAATAAAATAGAGCGACTGTTTGGCCCAAAAGAAGAAAATAGGAGATATCTTCAAGAGTTTGAAAATAAATGAAGATGAAAATGAATAGGTTTTCCAAAAGCTATCTCTTGCCCAATCTTAAAGATAACCAACAGAGGAACAATCTATTAGAGAGCATAAACATGTAATGATAATTTAGCTCTTATTCAAAACCATATGATGGAAACTGTATTTATGTAGACTGCTTAAATAAAACCCTTGAGAGAAATGCCAAGACTTCCATCACAGACCAATGGCATTCCTAAATAGGGTGAGATTAGTTTGCATGCTATTTGACCACATTTTACATTCACTTCAAAAAAGTAAACAATGCACCGGTCGCTGAAACAAATCAATTTGACCCTCTCCACAGATGTCTCTTATTATTTGCCCTGAGAGCCAGACGCCTCTGGTGCTTGTTAGGTCCAGACAGGTTGAGACGGGAGGCAAATTGTTGAAAATGACTCCGCCTCATGATTAAGACATTCCTCCGCTTCCTTAACGAGCCAGAATTGAGATTTCTCCGTGGAGCGTTCCGGCTCCGTATTGAGTTTCTCCTGTAGGGGAACTGTCCGACTTTTGGAGGCTCACAGGAATATTTCACAACGAGCCTCTCTCTCTGGTTAATCAACCTCCAGAGATGTAAGGGATAGGAAAGCCACAAAAATAATTGGCTTTTAAACACTCACTCTTTTCACCCAGCTGCTTCTCTCTCAGCTACGCCACAATGACCCGATTAAGATCATCTCAAACCTGTCTAGCAAAAACTTTAATTTGCACCCGTCCCCACAGACGATCTAGAAATGGTCTGCCACAGACACACTGCTTTCACACAGACTCAGTATGTAGTTCTAGTCATTTATTTTAGCTTTCCATGTAGGTATGGATGCAGCATACAATCATTCATTCATTCATCCATTCATTCATTCGTTCATTCGTTCATTCGTTCATCCATTCATTCTTTCATTCATTCAGTCAGTTATTTAGTATTTATTTATTTATATTTGTGAATGTAAATGTAAGCTGTTGTAAATTATTCTGAGCGTGATAAGTCATGGGTCATATTTACAAGGAAATTGTATTAGGTCATGGTTCATATTTACAAAGAGGCACATACACTGGCACACCGGAATAGCAGCTATCATAACTATTCCCATGCACAGTTTGGTGCCCTGAAGTCAAAATAGTTGTTTTTTCAGAGCTTATGGTAATTTGTGTGTTTCATGAAGCACATTGTGCTGTCAGCCCTGTTTATGAAAAGAAAAAAGGTCATAGATCAAATTTGTGAATATGCACTTACTCAAGCTCTTGCACAATAAGGAGCATCTCTATGCCGTGAATCACATCCAACTGCATTTGTGGTCAATCTAGGGATCAATCTAGCGGTCAGCCTGTGGCAAATTGGATAGGAGTGTTTAACATTATGGTGTGCACTTGTAGACCTATTTTTTTTTTTAAATACAATGGACTGTTAAACTTCACCACTGTCTTCCTCAGTCATCAGCCAGAGGAACAAAGCTTGGGTTCTGCACTGACCACAGGGACGAGACGGTCAAAGACCCCTTGTACTCCCCCAACTATTTTCCCTATGTTCTCTCTTTAATCCCACATCAGAATTAATATGCTGCCTCCATCTGTTCTAGAGTGCCTGGAGCCTGTCCAGAAAAAACCTACAAATCCCAGAGATGGGAGAGGGAAGAAGACAGACGAGAGCGGAGGAGCAGAGGGCTGGGGATTATGTTGTCTTTAGTCATATAGACTTTTGAGGATTCTTCAGATTTCACGGCCTGCTGGGTCTACCAAGATACACGGATCACAAAAGCTCAGTTACTTCAGTTCTATCATGATGGGGTGGGGAATGCACTGTAGCTAATGTTGATAGATACCTGGTACACAACCTGACAGACCTCTCTGTTGACTTCTGTTGGATTTTTAGTCCTGTCCTGTCATACTCCCACAAGAAAACTACCATGACAGAAAAAAAACAAAAAAACATTCCTGTCCTTACCCTATCCCAGAAGAAAGACTACGGCCCAATCCTGTTCAGGTGTTCCCATTCATTTTTAGGCAATGAATGATTTTTATTTGATGCTCTCCAGCGGGGGCAATCAGCCCCCCTGGCCACCCTAAATTATGCTCTAACACAGACTCAATACGCAATATACAAGACTTCATGGATGCAAGTCAAGGCAATCAACCATGCTATACACGCTTTGTAAACACATCCCAAATTCTAGTATCGTTGCCAATAACACAACACACACAACTACACAACCACACCACTATGCCCTGCAACAGAATCTACACAATCTAACAGTATTTGAACAACACGACCACATACACACACTCAGACACACCACAAGCAAACTTGTGTGTAGCTGTTAAATTTCTCATCTCATGCACAGCATGTCTATCACAATTAGTCACAGCATACGTAGTCTACGGGGCTTTGAGCTGTAAATCTGGAGGTCTCGGACCACAGATAGAGTGCTGTTTCTGGCAGGCCAGAGAAAAGAAAAACAGTCACGGAAGTGGAGAGTGTGTGTGCAACTGGGGGAGGCAGGGGGTGTAGGGGGATGCTGAGTGTTTGTGTGTGTGGAGCCCGTGTTCCCCTTGAGATGAAATCTATATCAATGCAACACAGCTTGCAGAACGCATTGTATTTATCATCGGTACTTCTCTGCGTTTGTCGCTGTTGGGTGCAGCAGTTGACGGCTGTTGTCTGGGTCTGGATTTGGTTTAAAACATAGGTGGCTGCCATAAACTGTGTCCACACATCTTTTCTTGGTGAGTCCAAACGGTTCTCAAACGCATTTCAAGGCGTTTAAATGCCCCAATCTTTTATCTGATTTGGGTGGGCAGCTGGAGAAATAAAATGTCCTACAAACTGTAAGATATCAATACATTCATGTCTGTAAGTTAAAATTCATCTTTTAAAATGTTATGTTATGTTATTATTTTTCTTTTGATACCAGACACGCAGTCAGTCAATAAAAAGAGAGATCCCATATCCTGTTCCAGCACAAATGAAGCCCTGACAGAATGTTTTTCGATATCTAGCTTTTCTAACCTTCTGTCTTTCTCCCATTACCCTTTTGTGGCCTTGGCTTCCCCTGTGTTCATCGGACAACTAACTCCACCATTGATCCATTCATCCAGGAGGTGTATGCCTCTTTTCTGCTAAACCTAAACGCTAAACACCTATCGTAGCGGTGTTAATTATCGGACGGCGTGTGTTATCGACAAACGTTCGCGTTGTCATATGAATCCACTATGAAACTGAAGTTATAGATTGTTAATCTATTATTAAACTTAATATTTTGATTGTTCAACAGAATGGCCTATGTTTGACACTGACATAGCTACGCTAACGTTTCACACAGGTCACTTATGCTAGCAGCCATCACATCACCTCTACCTCCCTATCATCAATAAGCTATCAGTCTCAACTTGACCTGGTCCCGGGGAGTGACTGGGGCCCCCAACAGCCCTGTGCATCTGCTAGTAGCTGCAATGGTCGCAGCAAGTTTGCAGGGATTTGTCCCAGGCTGCTAGTAGCTAGCATTAGCTAGCCAAGGTGCCAGTAATGATAAAGAAGTTGTCTCATTTCATTGAGAAAACATGATACAGACTTTTGTAACATTGAGCTGAACAAGTTTGCTTGTGACAAGTGTTAAATGAACATGTTTTAATCCTCTCGACTGGCACTGAGTGTAACACCACTAGGAGGCACTGCAGAATAATGAAAACAGTGATCTGTGTTAAGACAGGAAGAAGAAGAATCTGATAGGGTGGTGGCTATCTATGTTAAATCGTTCACAGTAAATGAAGAAGCGTTTATTGAAATTAAAATCTAAAAAATGTCTCTCTCCCGCCCACTCCCGTTGACTTTTATGCCTGTCCAGTCACGTGAGTAATGTTGACGTCCGTCCTCTGGGAGTCCCACGACCCACAGGATTCACCAAAAAATGTAAAATCCTTTACTCCAGTGGCATGCTCACAACATGCCTGAAACTGTGACCATTGAGGGTGGGGGTGGGGGTGGGGGGGCTAGCATGTTGGCAGATGGTGGCACGTTGGCAAGGAGAGGCGCGTGTACAGAGCTAACTGCTCAGCTACCTTGACACACACTGTTATATGACTGACTGCACCATTAGTCATGAGTGTCTCCTGAGTGTGCCTCTATGTTTCTTAATAGTGTGCGCACGTGTGTGGGTGTGAATGTTTGATTGTGTATTTGTGTGTGTGTGTGTGTGTGAGAGAGAGTGTGTGTGTGTGTGTGTGTGTGTGTTTGCGTGCTTGGGTGTGCGTGTGTGTATGCGTGCACGCACATGCGTGTTCTTGATCTCTCTTACCGCAGAAGGGCCCCTCATCCGAGTGGTCAGCACAGTCTCTGCGGCCGTTGCAGATGCGCTCGGGGGGCAGGCAGATAGACGTGTCGTTGGCACAGGGGTGGTGTGGGGGTTTACACGCGGGCACCTCGCAGCCCTCCTCGTCTGAGTGGTCCTCGCAGTCGTGGTCGCCGTCGCACACCCAACTACGGCTGATACACTTCCCTGAGAGGAGAGAGGGAGGGGAGGGGGGAGCAGAGGGATAGGTGAGGACACTGAGGTTTCTGGGAAAATGTTCTCTCGCAAAGCCTCAGGGCGTTTTTCTTTGTTTTGGTTCGGCTTGTTTTTGTATCATTTCTCTGTGTTGGAAAACGTTCATCCGTGCGACCGCTTGGCCAACTCGCATCTGTTACGGTTAAGATGATCCGTCGAGATCATTTTTCTCATAGATAGTATCTAAAGGTATTGAGAATCCCTCTAATTTAATACTAGCGTTCTTAAGTGATCTGAGCTGATGGGGCCTGTCCAGTGAAACTAATGAGGGTGTAACGGATCAGTGGCTCCGTACTATTCTTCGATAGAAGTGGTCATGGCCGAAGAACACTGATATTATCAAATTTAGAAAAACATCACATTATTTGACCTGGAATAAAAAAAATATGAGCATCTCCTAGCAACCAGACAGAGGGAAATGGGGCGAATAGAGCATGCCTGAGCCGAGGTGAAATGTAAGTGGTGGTGGGGGGGTTTATGGGGTTGGGGGGGAAGCACTTGAACTGCCACAGCTGCCTGGTGTGGCAGCCTACTTTCACTTTAATCTCTTATCGATGCTGAGGATGTGAGAGAGGAGTCACTCTAATGAAAAGAAACTATTTCAAAAGACAGTTCTTTTACGGCTGCTGAGGCAACGGGGCGAGGCCGAGGCCAAGGCTGCACACTGAATGCTGAACAGACTCGGAGGTAAACGTGACAAAACAACCACACAAGGCCTCGTCTCGCAAAAACACCCTGATCATTCTAACTTTAGGATGGGCAGAATTAAAACTCTCAGTCACTGAAGAAAGGTTGCAACTCTGAGGTACAGAGGATGCACTGCAATGAGAGACAGAGAGAGTAAGAGTGAAAGAGAAAGAGAGAGAGAGAGAGAGAGGCTGCCGGACGACTGGTAGGACACTAGTCTTGCACAGACACACACACAGACACACACACACAGACACACACACACACACACACACACACACAGACAGACACACACAAACACACAAACCCACACACACCCTCCCAGCCTCCACCTGATCCATCCTGGGCCGAGAGAGCCTCTGACAAGCCGGGCCTGCTCAGAGTTAGAGACATGTGGCTTCTATTCTGGAGAGAAAAGCAGCCTAAACACTCCTCCTTAAAGCATCATAAATAGTGTGTGAGAGAGAGATGAGATGAGATGAGGCTCTTTAGAAGCTCTGCGGCACTCCATAACTTCAATGTCATAAAACCCTGGGCTGAGTATTTTTTTTTGCAGAGCCAGACATGAATTCAGCACTTCACTTGCGCGTTCCCAGTCTGTAGGGAATGCATTCAAAATTGTGGTCTAGAAGTCACACTGTCAATGAACCAGCAAAGCTATGCATACCGCTAGGTTTGGATCAACTCCTAACTAACTATCTTAACTTACTCTCCTAACTACTCTCCTAACTAATCTCCTAACTAACACTCCTAACTACTCTCCCACATAATACTTCAACCTTCCACAATTCCCATGTGCCCAGTCACAAGATACAAGACCAGACAGTCGCAGACAGACACCCACACGGGAAGCCCATAGAGAGCCCAAACAGAATGGGTTTCTCTTACACCCCAATGCCAACACTGCTCTTTAAAGATGTTTTTCTATACAAAGCTCGGGGTGAACCCATAGATTGACAGCCATCACTCACCCCACTTTCCAGGAGATTTAAACCCTCCTTACCTGTCAACCACATCACACGTTCCAGCGTAGGAAAATGTCCCACCTCTTCCCCATTCTCCTCCTTTTCACTAGTAGCTCTAAACTCCTTATTACCCCTTATCCATAGCAGACATCGCTCACATGCAATCTCTGCTACAGGCATCACAGGACCACGGCCAGCTACCAAGCCAACATGCTTACTATCAGCGCTCTAAATCAAGCATCGCGATGTGCCGACCAGTGGAAAAGACGGATACACACATATACTGCATACAACAGTAAATACATACAAATAGACAGTTCTGGCATGTGCCTAAAGGTTTTGATCATTACATTTAGTCATTAAGCAGACGCTTTTATCCAAAGCAACTTACAAGGATGCATACACATTTAATACTGATGACACACTGCCCATCAGGAGCAATTAGGAGTTCAGTATCTTGCTCAAGGACGCTTCGACAGGGTATCGAACTAGCAACCTTCTGATTACAAAACGACTTCTCTACCTCCTGTACCACTGTCGCCCTCAAAGGATCACTAACAAGTTCTACATTTAAATTCACTATACACTTTACCGCTTCCCACAAATCACACCCCATGGTCCCCTCATCACAAAAAGACATAAAACATTGGTCCACTCATTAGAAACACACGGACACACACAAACACACACATATTCAGATATGTCAGGAATTCTCCTTATAAGCTAATGACATGGCCTCAACCGCAGCACTAGCAGAGCGGGAAGAGCGGGTTCATTTTGGTCTTTGGTCTTGTCTGCATAATGTACTCCACAGGCCCCTGTCATCAGTGAGAGATGGTGTGTGTGTGTGTGTGTGTGAGTATGTATGTGTGTGCGCTTGTGTGTGTGTGTGTGTGTGTGTTTGAGTGTGTGAGTGTGTGTGTGTCATTGTCCCTGCATAATGTACTTCACCACAGGCCTCTGGCTGGGGGTAATTGCCTGCAATCACTTATCTCCCCATCTGACATGACACCACACTAAATAAATCCGTGGGCTTATGATAATGTTTGTGACGTGACGCGCCGCTGTCTTTTCATCGTCTGTCAATACGCCCCACTGATGCTCTGCTTGAGTGAGAGGGGTCGCGCGGGGGTTTATCTTGTTTACGTGCCTATCTAAACTTGTGCTGACCCTGACCAGAGCAAACGTGCTGCCGCACTCTCAAACTGGAGCCGACCTGACCTTTGACCTAACCTCTGACCTGACCAACGTGTGAACTTGGTTTGGCGCAGATCCAGCAAATGGCCACAACTCTCCCCAGACTGTTGGATGCATGACAAAGAGACGGCCATTTGGTCCACTCTTACCTTACGATGGCAATAGCACCATGATGCAACTTGGATCTGTATCTCCCTGTGTTTCTGTGGTGTTCCTCTGTTTCTTTATGTCGCTGTGTTTTCTGTGTGTTCCTGTTGTGTTCCTGTGTGTCTGTGTGTTCGTGTATTGTGTTTGTGTATTGTGTGTGTTCCTGTGTTTCTGTGTGTTTCTGTGTGTTGTGTTCCTGTGTGTTTCTGTGTTTTTTTGTTTCTGTGTTTTTTGTTTCTGTGTGTTGTGTTTCTGTCCGTTCCTGTGGTTCTCTGTGTTCCTGTGTTTCTGTGTGTTCCTGTGTTTCTGTAGGTTCCTGTGTTTCTGTAGGTTCCTGTGTTTCTGTGTGTTCCTGTAGCCCGACTGGTACAGAAATGTGCTAACAACACCAAGATCATGGGTAGAACATGTACATCTCTATTGCACTGTACTGAAGAGCACCGATAAGAGACAGAAAAGCCTGCTCTACACCCCCCTCCCACACACACACACACCACTAACTCACACACACCCTCCCAGCCTCCACCTGATCCATCCTGGGCCACGAGAGCCTCTGGCAAGCCGGGCCTGCTCAGAGTTAGAGACATGTGGCTTCTATTCTGGAGAGTCCTGAGAAAAGGAACCTAAACACTCCTTCTTAAAGTCTCGTAAATAGCGTGTGTGAGGGAGAGACATGAGATGAGATGAGATGATACCCTTGAGATGAAATGAGCTCTGCGCTATGAGGTGAAATGAGTCAATAAAACCCCGGGCTGCATTTTTCCTTAACACCCAGACACATGAAGTTATCTCAGGAGAGGACAGTAACACATTAACACATTCCACATGATGTCTGTAGCAACGTACAGACATTGACAGAGGTGCACAACACATGATAACTGACTTCAGTGAAACATGTTCAGTTGTTGAGATGTGGTGGCACACACACACACACACACACACACACACACACACACACACACACGCACACGCACACGCACACGCACACGCACACGCACACGCACACGCACACGCACACACACACACACAACACACACACACACACACACACACACACACACACACACACACACACACACTCACACACACACACACTTGTAGCCAAAGCAAGCTGCAGTACAGCACTTTCTCCTCAGTGTGGTTTTATTAACAGAATAAAAAATGAAGTGTTAATACATCGCTCACTGTTCTACATCAATCGTGCGGATCCTCATTGTCATGGCCTGGGCAAGTGGCCAACTCTGGAAAAGAACTGGCACAGATCTGGGATCAGTGCACAGCTCCAGACGGCAGCAGTGTGGGGAATCCTCCAGCCAGGAGGGCAGGGCAGGGGCACGTACCTGAGAGTTTACAGGTGAACTTGGCCTGGGGGTCACAGACGCGGCGGGTGCCTTGGCAGTGTGTCTCGTCGCTGGCGTCCTCGCAGTCCTTGTCCCCATCGCAGCGCCAGCGCTCAGGGATGCAGGTGCCATCGGCGACGCAGTGGTACTCCCCCTCACCGCACTCACTCACCGGAGCTGTGGCCACTGGGGTTATACGCACACACACACACACACACACACACACACACACACACACACACACACACACACACACACACACACACACACACACACACACACACACACACACACACACACACACACACACAGTGAGAGAGAGAGAGAGAGAGAGATCAGTATTCCTTTGAAACCCATCCCCGCTGTTCAACAGGAGGAGCTCATTCAAGGCCGTCTCCCTGAGGAATGTCTTCCTCTCAGGTGAGCCCATTCATTTCACCCTGCTTGGCTGGCCATCAGCATCCCCTGCCACAGGTAAACATCTACCTCAGGTGAGCCCATTAATTTCACCCTGCCTGGCCAGTCGTCAGCGTCCCCTGCCACAGGTAAACATCTCCATGATAAGCATCGGGTCACTCGGCCAGGAAGGGCTGACATTTCTACCCAGAGGCTGCAGTGTTCCCTGGCCGATGTGCTGGCGCGACGAGGGGGCAGGCTTGTGCCAGCTGTGCTGAGTGAGGTTGGCACTGATGCCCCTATCTGTCAACATGGGACAGAGGAGGAAGAGAAATGGGGCAACAAACCTGGCAGGAAATAAATGTCTTTCACTCTATGTCTCTCTTTTTCAGCTCACTCTCCCTTCTTCTCTCACTGTGGCAGTCATGAGGGCACAGACTGGTTGGACAGTAGAGATTTGTGGTAAATATGTCCATCTTAAACTCTCATAAGGCCAAGACATGGATTTAAGAAATATGTCTTTAGTGGTGACAAGAATAGTGGTTGAGTCTGGGTTTTATTGATAAACTGACAACTTGGCTCGGTTCCGGGAAAATGGTAGGTAATCTAGGCTCTGATAGGCTTGTATTTTGGCTGGTTATGTAGGCTGATTTGTTGTTGGTGGTGTGTGATGGTTTTTACATAAAGACAAAGTCAGTCGCTTTCTTAATATCCTCATCTGTGTCTACCCTGTTGAAGGTGTCTCACTTTCTGTTTTCTGTCTTTACATATTTCTTCATTCCTTTCTTTATATCTTTCTTTCTCTCTAATGTTTTCCTTTGTCTTAATCTTTCTTTCTCTCTCTCTCTCTCTCTAACCCTACCCTTTTCTCCCTCTCTCTCTCTCTCTCTCTCTCTCTCCCTCCCTCCCTCTCTCTCCCTCTCTCTCTCTCCCTCTCTCTCTCTCGCTCTCTCTCTCTCTTTCTCTCTCTCTCTCTCGCCCTCTCTCTCTCTCCCTCTCTCCCTCTCTCTTTCTCTCTCTCTCTCTCCCTCTCTCTCTCTCTCACTACCTCTCTCAAATCTTCCCGAGCACAAATTGAATCGCCAGGAGACATTCTTCACCCAGATTAAAAGCCCTCCACCTCATCAGTGACAGAGTGAACAGGAGAACAGGAGCCTCACTCTCATTCCCTAACAATCTCAAGCAGCCCATTATCATCCTAAATGTGATTAATTCACCCACAGGCAAGAGCCATCCTTAGCGTGGGATGGCATAGGATAGGACAGCACGTACTGTACTGCTTCCTGACAGGAAATATGTTGTCTTGTGGTCCTAACAAACACCCACACAGTCAATTCTCCAGTTTCATAAATGTTAAATCATACAAAACCAAATGAAAATTAAAAACAATTTAACAAATCAACAGAGGTTCATCAACCCATAAATCAGTTATTAGGAAACATATCATGTCAGCGAGAAACATAGAGTGGGCCCACTGAGTGTCTTGGCTGATGGAGCTAGCTCTCTCGCTCTCTCTCACAGACAGAAGGTCTTTGGCTGACCACACAGCTGGGATGATTAGAGAGCTGGGACTCTTCACAGTGAATGAGGCCCTGAGAGAGTGTCTGAGGAGGGAGCCTGATGGATGGTGTTCACATCCCGGTGACAAGCCAGTGAAATGTAAGTGTCTGAGGAAGATCAAAGGCTTCAAATCCGCCAGGGTCCCTCCCTTACCAGAAGAAAGACCTGATTAAACCCACTTAGCAACGGAACACGGCGTCAGGCGCAGAGGCCTCCCTGCTCATATATTATGTGTAAATCAATAGAGTGGCAAACCCCTTTATACATACAGTGTGTGTGTGTGTGTGTGTGTGTGTGTGTGTGTGTGTGTGTGTGTGTGTGTGTGTGTGCGTGCGAGTGTGTGTGTGTGTGTCTGTGTGTGTGTGTGTGTGTGTGTGTGTGTGTGTGTGCGTGTGTGTGTGTGTGTTTGTGTACGATAGTGTCTGTTTAAGTTTTTTTTTTATGTTCTTATAGGATCAGTAATGGTTGAACCTTAAAGCTACAACTCAAGCCTAGCGGTTTCATCTCCACCATGTCAGGACTACAGCTTACAGCTGTCACTCTAGATATATGCATGTCTTCTCCCTGTCTCCCTGGGATGTGCTCAGCTACAGGTCTCTTCAAAGGACCCTTGTGAATTATTGCTTTAAAATACTGACCACCGGTAGTACAAGTGATACAAAGTAAAAACGCTTTGCCTATTAATAATAATAACACCCACTTCTCTTTTGGCAGCATCTACCTCACAGAGACATGTGGACATCTATGTGCTTCAAAACTCTGATCAAATCATCAGCAGCTGTTCAGACCCATCTGTTTAAGTGATTTATGCCCAACCAAAACAAAAATGTTACATAAAAGTTAAAAAAATAAAAGACTTTAAGAGTTCAGCTCACTTACTGGTTTGGAAACTGTGAGAAGAAGGCAAATCAGATACAGTCACAGACACGAAATTACAATTAAGGTGCTGTGCTCAAATAAACACTCATGTCTATGTATCTGCTCACAGCATTTCTGTAAACAACAACACAACAAACGCATAATTTGTGGTATAATCAGAGAGATATTTTTCTTCTTGCCTCTTATTCTTAAAAATGCATTTTTTTCTCTTTGTGTTATTCTGTGATTTATAAAGGTTTGCACAGACAGCTGTGACATAAAGGTTTGAATAAGCACTCCCAATGGAGAATGATATGAAACAAAAAAGGATATGTCTTTTTTTTATCTTCTTCTTCCGTTCTACTGATAGTGAATACTAGTTGTTGCCTAGACCTCCTGAGCATACCCCAAAGCACTGATAGCCCACTTAAGATGCAGAGTAGCATGGGAAAGTTGATTGATTCAACATGTATTGTGGCATCTTTGCACTGCTCTTTAAAAATATAATACACAGCTATTCTCTTCAGCAAACAAATTAATTTGTCTGAGCTTGTGTGTATGTGTGTTTGTTTGTTTGTGTGTGTGTGTGAGAGAGAGAGAGTAAGAGAGAGAAAGAATGCAAGAGATTAAGACAAAGAGGGAAAAATGAGAGAGAAAGATAGAAAGAAAGATGTAAAGACAGAGAGAGTGAGACACCTTGAACAGTTTAGATACAGAAAAGGATGTTAAGAAAGAGACTGAATTAGACAGTGTGTAAAATCCATCAAACATTAACAAAAACAAATCAGCCTACATCACCATCCAAATGCAAGCCTATCAGAGCCTAGTCTACCTACATCACCAGCCAATCGGGGCCTAGCTTACCTACATCACCAGCAAAATACAAGCCTATCAGAGCCTAGCCTACCTGCATCTCCAGCCAATCAGAGCCTAGCTTACCTACATCACCAGCCAAATGCAAACCTATCAGAGCCTAGCTGCATTTTGAGGTTGAGTTGAGGATAACTGGATAGAGATGCTGGCTGATGTCGGAAGAAAACTGCAAGTTCCACAGTGCATTGCTGTGACTGCTATGTGACCAGACATGGTGTTGAATTCTGAGTGTGAGCGCATTGTTTACCTTATTGAGTTAAATATTCCCTTTGAAGGTGCAGTTGACGTAACATTTGAAAGGAAGAAGCTAAATTATGTGGAACAGGTACGGAAGCGAGGGAACAGGACCCATGGAGATAGGTGTAAAAGGTTTTGTAGCTAAATGAACCACAAACTGTTGGTTTTGCGAGCAAGCAAGTGGTTGTAGCAAGTGGTCCTGAATTAACCTGTACATAGATATGTGAAAACTTGTTAAGGAATACTTTGAGGAGTATCTGTTGTCACTACTTCTAGAAGTGTCACAGGTCTAATTCAATGAAACACAGGAAGGTGCTTGCTTAAAAAAAAAACCTGTGAAATGCTCATGAAGGCAACTTTGTTGTTGTTGTTGTTGTATCCTGCTGCTCAGGTTCTCTGGTTGGGCAGTCATGTTGTTGTGTTTAGTAGTTGTGGGCTACAAGCAGTGCATGTTGTTCTGGGAGGGAAAGCCTTTATGGATCCCAGGAACAAGGTGTGGTATGTGGTGCGGCTGTCTCTTGTCTGTCTGTCACCGTGTGTGCGTTGTTGTATCCTGCTGTTTAGGATCTATGGTTGGGCAGTTGTCGGGTTAGAGTGTTGAGTATGAGTACTTGCATGTGAGAGTGAGAGGGTTGGCTGCTGTGGGAAGTCCCCAACCAATACTACTAAGAATTTAAGATCTGTTCCTGTGTATAACTAGCTTTTTTGAGGTGTACAAATAGTACACAAACTATTCATCCCCTCATCAGGAACGATGTTCTTCCAGCCTTCCACAATTTTTTTAACTGGTAAACATTGAGATCGTTTATTGACCAAAGAGTTTGTTCACATTTAACAAAAACTAAATATATACTTTCACTGCTCATATCTCAGACATCCTTCATACCTTTATTGGTCAGTTGTTGATAGCTAGGGCTAATATGGTAGCATGCTGTGCGTATGGAGCAGAATTCTCCTCACAAAGAAGCCATTGAATTTGCACAGAATGGAGACGACCTCTAAACCGACTAAAAGCTGTCACAGCAGCTCAGCTATTACATTCTTGACAATTGATTTCTTTTGACAGCCAAAAGAATGATTCATATAGTTTTCATATGTCTGTTAATGTATAGACATTCTGTATCCATATAAAGTATTTGTTTTAAAGAATGTCCTGAACCTTTAACTTTAACCTTGAAATAAGTAGTCAAAACATTGACCACTGGTCTTTTGATATGTTTTTCATGTGGTCATCACAATTAAATGACAGGAAGTAGCTGGTTGCTATGCATGAATTTAAATGTACACATCACAAACTTCACACTTGATTTTCTCCAACCTTGATTGTCTGTAGATGATGATTTGCGCAAATGTCTATGGATTGGCTGAACCAAATATCGCGTGTAGTAGTAAATGTGTGTGAACTGACCTGTGCCCTTGCATGTGGCGTTCTCATCGCTGAGGTCTCCACAGTCGTTGTCCCCGTCACACACCCAGTGCTCTGGGATACACTTCCCACTGTGACACTGGAACTGGGCGTTAGAGCAGGCATGAACGCAGCCCAGCTCATCACTCCCGTCCCCACAGTCATCCTCTTCAGCCCAGAGGGAGAGGCAGACACACACACACACACACACACACACACACACACACACACACACACACACACACACACACACACACACACACACACACACATACACATACACACACATATAGAATAGTAATTACTAATGCATTTTTGGCTTCATGTGGTCCTGAAGACAAAGAGTGCATATATAATTGCTATACTTCACACTTCAGACATGACGGATAAAGATAGTCCTCCATCTCAAATATTTTTTACAGCTTTTTCTTGGTCTCAATTCACTAAGAGAGACCTGTACCTGGAACGTGAGAGATGTGCTTCTGGAACTGTACATATGAAGTTTAAACAAGCATGTGTGTTTGTGTGTGTGTGTGTGTGTGTGTGTGTGTGTGTGTGTGTGTGTGTGTGTGTGTGTGTGTGTGTGTGTGTGCGTTCTCACCTGAATCGCAATGCCATTTCACGCTAATGCACTTGCCATTTGAGCAGCTGAACTGTGTGAGTGGTTCACATGTAGGGAAAACTGGGACGGGAAGAAAAGAACAGAGAGTCTTAATAACAGGTTAATAACACATTTATAGCAGCTGCACTGACCCTTAATTACAATGCAATAACATATTCCACTTTGCTAGTTCATAATCACGCCATCTTATGATAAGATAAACACGGAAAAGGGTTTTTAATGTGATTATTATCAAACCATGTCGTTGATGCACAGCTTTGTCACATTCAGTAGTCTTACTCCTTTTCCATTCACAAATGGTCAAATACAAGCACTGGCAAACCAAGACATGGTGGAAAAATATAAAGGAAAAAAAATGTAACTGTACTGCACAGATTTTGGAAATCAGGACTTCATACAGTTGGAGACACCTCTGCCATCCCTAGAGCACAGCTTGAGTAGGTTTGGCACAATGTGTTAACACACAGCTGACGAGGAGGCTAACTCTGCGAAGCGGCACAGCCCGCAGACACTCCAGCGTCGTCGGAGGCGGAGCGAGAGTGCTTTCACGGCAGACGCGCACGCAGGCTCACTCTCTCGTTGGGTTTTGATTTAAGCAAGCCGAGCGTTAACTTTAATTACCCTGCGCCGTGTCGGTGTTTGTGCCCGGGCAGCGAGGCGGAGTTAAGCCTCACCATAGGAAACATAAATGAAAATGTACTGCTACATTTCACAGCTGAGCCTGAACCTGAGCCCGTGCCTTCTGAGCCACAGATAAGACATGTGCAGCCGAGATGCGAGCCTCAGATTTACTGCTCGTTTTATGCACGTCCTTTCTTCCAACACACAAGGGAAGAAAAAAGGAAGCAATAGAACTTTTTTTTTCTTCCTGTCAGCACTCATTTGAGAATCTGCAGTAATTTGGGACACTTTAAAGCCACTCTAAAGACAGAAATATGGCCTTCAGGAAGGCTCCCTGCAGAACAATTACAAAAATTCTGATTATTGGGGCGATAAAAGTCAAAGTAAAAGTAAAACTTTCTTTTTTGCCAATTTAGTGATTCTGACAACAAAAGAAAACTATGCTAAATGAAATAGACTTCGAAGGTTAATAGCCAATAAAAAAGGTTTAATAACAGTACCAAAGATGGACACGGACATGGATGATATGGCTAACACAGTATGAGCACATCATTACAAAATGAACCCCCAGTCCAGTGTTTCAAAGGTGCAAATGTCTGCATGAAAATGTAATCATCTTGGCAGCCCAGACAAATTAACATTGTTTATAAAAGGCACTGAGGGCCACGTACGCATTTTATAAAACAAATAGAGCCCACGACTCAATGCTCTCACAGCAGCCCCCTTGACGAAACACCGTGAGGCGATTCATAAAACAAATAGCACACAAGACTCAATGCTCTCACAGAGGCACCCTTGACGAAGCACTGTGAGGCGATTCATTATTCAGGGGAAATTTAAATCCTGGCTCTCGTGACATCACGTTTAATTTCCTTGTAATTTAACAAATTAACTATGCATGGCCCCTTGCTTCCTCTCAGTCGGCCTGGCAGTGTGAACGCCTGCAGTGTAGACCTACAGGGTGGCCTGCATGTTAAATTAAGTTCAAGCACAGACTCTATAAAGCAAAGCTAGAAAAAAATATGACAAAGGGCCATATTTTCAGCACTGAATGAAGAAAACAACAGCTTTCTCTACCCTCTCTCTTTCTCTCTCTTTCTCTCTCCACATTCCCTCTCTTGTTCCTAATTAGAGAAAGTTCTTCTCGCCTAGATGCAGTATTTTATTGGAGTAATGATTTTTCAGGGGGTAATCTGTCCCAATCGTCTTGTATGTAATTACATTGCTATGTACCCCCTACATTCATACAAAAACAAAATGCCAGTATGAAAATACCAGATGACAAATGGATTATGTTTGACCTATAAAGCACCTCTTTAATTGGACTGATGCTTTCCAGATCATGTCCTCACCACGCAATATCTTAGAATTAATACCACACGGATTATCGCCTCTTAAAATGTGATCCACGATCCTTCTCTCACAGGACTGCTGTAATCCTATAATATATCATATAACATCAAATAATATCAAACATAACTAAAGTATTTTCATCTGACCTTGTAGTAGTTTAGGGATACCTTTACATTGTTGTCACTAGTGTACCCTCAATGTAGATTTGTCAGTCTCAGTGTCCTTCCAGGCAAAGCCAGCAAGGTCAGACAGAAAGAGAAAATAACCTGCCGTGTCATCGTCTTTCCCCAAACGCCTCTCATAAATGCATGAGTCAAGCTTCACAAAGGCCACAGCATTGTGTCTCTCCATGCCAAGGGCCACTTGCTAATTGCACTGGCGAGTGCTTGAGAGCTCCTCGTCAGGTCAAAGGTCAAATAGAGAGGCAGGGGGAGAGGGGACCGCGCCCGACCTCCTCATTAGAGTGGGCTGCTGCTGTCTTATTTACAACGAGTGGCGGAGCATCGGCGATGTTCAATTACAGTGACCCAGGATCCCCTGCCGGCTCTAGCTGCTTATGGGTGGCAGGGGCTTTGATATCCTAACAAGGTTTGAGGGTGTTAGGAAGCGTGTTTAACCCTCAAAAGGTTGGCTCCCAAGGTGTCTGACAAAAACAAAAGCCTTAATGATTGGCTGAGACTGAGCAGTCCACTGTAGGGGCTTGTATTGTAAAACTGTCCAAGGAAAAGGTCGGTTTCAACTGTGTTGGCCATCTGCTGAAGATAACATGAGTTTCTGCGACAGGCACCCATACTTGACAAGACTAGATTGTTGAAGTCAACAGTCAATAAGTCATTATACTTGCAATGGTATGTATGGAACAACCAACAACAAGGAAGGTCATGTGCTCCAGACAAACACTCTCTTGTCTTTCATTTTGCTCAAGGAATATATCTATTACGAGGGTACTCAACTGAAAGAGAAACATAAACTACATGCACTACAGGGCATGGTTCCTAAGCAAAAGAAAAAGTTCTTCAATATACACATCTGTCTAGGAGCAAGCACTAGTGACCTTCAATGTCAAACACAAACAAACACATTTCCTTTCAAAGACACACAGTATTGAATTGAAGTCAGTCACAAATCAACAAGTTTCAGCAAATACAAAACACTCTCTATTTATCTATATTTATAGCTCAATATACTGTACACTGTATCTAATGCACACAAAGAGTCATATACTACTGCTTGATAACATGAAGCTAGGCTTCACATAAACATAAGCCCCGATATGTGGCCTTCAACAAGAAAAGCCTGTACACCATAGGACTGTTTTTAAAGAGGCCTCCACTCTTTTCCCTCAAAGAAAAAAAGGAAAGAATCACGCTGACCTGCACTCTGCGTTTTTCAAAATGTTTTATAGCCCTCTGTTGAAAAAGAGAGACAGAGAGTGTTTGTGTGTGTGTGTGTGTGTGTGTGTGTGTGTGTGTGTGTGTGTGTGTGTGTGTGTGTGTGTGTTTTATAGCCCTCTGTTTCCGTAAGATGTGTCTCCACAAAGCACCGGAGCCCTGTGAACTTGCACAGACCTCACCTTCTGCACCGTCAAACAGCACTTAAGATCCAAGCTTTAACGTATGTGTGTGTGTGTGTGTGTGTGTGTGTGTGTGTGTGTGTGTGTGTGTGTGTGTGTGTGTGTGTGTGTGTGCGCACTTCAGATCCCAGCTCTAACGTATGGATGTACCCAGACCCTCAAGCTATTACTCATCACTCAAAGCATTCCTGCATTCCCTTCTTTCTTTCCTCTCTCTTTTTTTAATCCGTTCACACATTTTTCTTTTTTAAAAGGACAACGTCTCTTAAACCACTTAGTGCTCCCAATACAGACCATGGCTGGATATTCGCTTTCATGTCCTTCTGACCATGTTCTGGCCATCCATGAGGCCAAAAAGAAAGTTAAAAAAAAAACACAAAAGTAAAAGGAGCTCTTCATTTGAATGAACGAATAAATAGAAAATGTGTTGACATGAAACTCACTATATATATGCCCTTTCTGCATACGACCACCGTTCAAACTCGCCACTTGCAATTGGCTTGCCTCTGCTAACAGGTTCAAAACATGCATGTCGCATGTACTGCATGTGTTCATCACCCAAAGTCACTGCATGCTAATCCCATCTACAATAACTGCTCATTAGCCTGTAATGCATGTTTTACCAAGTCCACTTCACCACATGTTTATGAGGCCCATATTCATTAACTGCTCAGTGTGACCACTTGTTATTTAATTGTGCATCTGGCATGTCTGTGTTTGCAGCTCCAGCTCAGCCCACACGTACTGTATGTCCCGTCCACATGAACTAGTCAGTCTCGGCAACATGTTGTTAGCCTGTCCTGTATGTTTTCACCACCATATGTCTGAGGCTCATTTTCATTAGCGGCTCACAGTGCGACCACTTGTTCTCCGCTTGTAGGCGACTGCATGCATTCACCGCTCACACTCACCACAGGACGGTGGCTCGTCGGAATTGTCGCCGCAGTCGTCGTCCCGGTCGCAGGCCCAGCTGAGAGGAATGCAGCGCCCGTTCAGACAGGGGTGTGTGTTAGCCTGACAGGTCTGAGCTAGAACACAACAGATTGCACACTCGCATTGAGATAGAACACAACAGATTGCATCCTCGCATTGAAATAGAACACAACAGATTACATGCTCGCATTGAGATCGCCGTGCTGCACTATCTTAAAAGACAACAGATTACATCCTGTAAAGATACATCCTGTATATATCATATGAAATTTCATTAGCTTATTTTGTCTTCTTTCTCATTTAAGATCAGTGCTTCTGACATGCAGACATCTGGATGCAATTTAACTTTGTCTGGTCTACTTCCTTTTTCAGCTTAACCTTTTGCTGCTGAAGATGCTGAGATGAGGAAATGTCATTATAATTTACTTGCTGAGGGAGAAACTTTCCCTAAGAGTTGCAAAAAGTTTGGAAGGCTCATAAATACTGTCTCCATCATTACAGCTATATAACATTATATCATCGTATCACTGTATCATCTTTTGGAAAGTACTGTCCAAATATGAGCTGTATTCTTCCCATATGATTCATCCAGAGTTCCACAATGGTGCAGCATCCTACAGAGTCAGTGTCATCCACTGGTTCAGCACTCAGCCCAAAGCTTTTAATACCAGACTAATGGCTTTTAATACCAGACTAAAGGCATTATATACCACACTAAAGATGTTTAATATCAGACTTAAGGCAGACTGGTAGAGTCTAGTTTACTTTTGGACTTTTTATTATGTGTATCTTTTTTTATCATTCCTTTTGTTGTTTTTGTATGCATACTTGACTGAGACCCCCACAAGTAGGCCAATGCATTTGCACAACTGTACCTGAGCAAATGGCAAATAAAGTATTTGAATCTACTAGTGCCTGGTTTGGAACTGGCCTTGATACGGCATGGATCTTGTGTGGATCTGCACTTGAGCCTAGTCTTAATCTGGTGTGGATCTAGTCTAGACATAACCTGGTGCAGTTTGAGCCTAGTCTTAATCTGGTGTGAATCTAGTCTAGCCATAATCTGGTGTGGATCTAGTCTAGACATAACCTGGTGCAGTTTAAGCCTAGTCTTAATTCGGTGTCGATCTAGTCTAGACATAACCTGGTGCAGTTTGATCCTAGTGTTAATCTGGTGTGGATCTAGTCTAGACATAACCTGGTGCAGTTTGATCCTAGTCTTAATCCGGCTACCCCTGAGGTGTTGTGGATCTGGTTTAGGCAAATTCAGGTTTGATTCTAGAGTAGCCTTGATCTGTAGTGAATCTAGCCTTGACTTGGTTTAGGTCTGGTCTTAATCTGATGTGTATCTAACCTTAACAATAACTCTTGAATCTGTTTCCCAGTCTGCTGTTATTTGGGAAGCATTTGAAAGCAATAGAGTGAAACCCAACATAATCACTCGGAAGCCAGAGATGCCACTCTGAAGAGCCGGACCCCATCACATATTCATAAACTGGGGAGGGGGCTTGTCTAGACAGTCAAATTGCTTTAAAAATAAGGATATGATTGAAATACGTAAGTGAGTCAAAATGCTGTCATCCAATAAGATACGTTTCCTTTGATCGTTACAAGCATTTGGTGACGCTTTGATGTGACACGGTTCAGCCAAAGCTGCAGGCAATCATCTTTGATTGCCTGAAGTCATCTTCTTAAAAAAATAATAAATACAGTACTTTGCATTAAATGTATTTCAGTCATTTCCTCCTTTCAATCATAAAGTCGTCTAAATGAGCCATTTTGGAAATTTCTGATACCTTATCCTTAAAAGAACTTTCTTATACAGTAATCTTTATTAAAAACGGTTTCTGGCCATCAGTGTTGTATATTTTCAAAACCTCATCTTCACAAAGATTTGCTGACGGACATCTTTTGTGTGATTTAAAGGGAGCACAATATTTTGAAATACTCAATTCGAACATCTTACTTTAGACACAAAAATAAGCCATAGGTCATCGAACAGCTGTCAGCCAGCCTTCCCCTTAACAACCTGTCAAATAACTCTCAACTAACACCAAGCTTAACTTAATGCTCCCATTACTTTATAACTCCAACCATAGTCTTAATTTACTAATTACTGCCATTGCCATACATCAGTACATGATTTCATGTTATCAGGCATATTTTAGATAGGAAATTAATCAGGCATCAAATTAAGTTAAATGGTCTATATGGTGGTCGTTAATTGATTTCCCCTCGATCAGCATAAATTCCTCATTCACATTTTTCAGACGTTCCTTCTCCAACATTATCTTTTGAGTATTGAGTATGGGCACTCGATTGGGGTTTATTACAGCAGCCATTGAGGGTTGAGTTCCTCGGCTGACTGGTGGCGTGTTACAGAGGGCCACAAACCGTGACATGTTTTCCCTTCTTCTGCTGCTCAAAGTGTGGGATGT
>NC_137922.1:23149939-23157439 GCF_963457725.1 Sprattus sprattus | reverse complement strand
ACCCTTAAAACAGAAAGGTATCCTATGCTAACACGATCCACCCCGCCAAGACACATAATTAGGAGTGTTTCAAATACCACTGAGCGGGCCCTACATTTCCAAGCGGTTAAGATCATGAAAAGCACACAAAAAGTGCTTACGGGCGAGATCTGTTAAGGTTAAAATTTCCATTAGCGAGTCAGCTTAGAGAATCTGCTGAGTGTCTGCGAGACGTTCTAATTAAAACACCACGCTAGCGTCAGGGTGGCATTTGTTTTGTGACATGCTCTGCCCTTTGAAAGGTGAGCAGGATCTCAGGATCTCAGGGCGGAAGCAGAGGTGAGGCTGACAGGTCTCAGCATATATCACAACAGAGAGGAAGGAGAGCAAGAGAGAGACAGACAAAGAGAAGATGTAAAATGAGGGGAAGAGAGAGAGAGAGTAGGAAGAAGTAAAAAGGGAGGAAGAGAAGAAAAAAATAGGAACACGGGGAGACAGAAAAGTGAAGAAAGGAGGGTTTGAGATACAGAAATTAGAAATTGTAAAAACATTCATTGTCTTTTTTTTTTAAATAATTGATTTCTGAATAGTAGAAATAAGGTAAAACTGAGTCGGTGGAGCGAATGATGTTAAGGAGAGGAAAAACAGAAAAGAGACAGGGAAAGAGAAGACAGACAGTTTGAAAGAGACGGACGGGGAGAGAGTACCAGTCAGGGAGAAGACAAGGCAGAACAAAATAAAATAATAACAAAAAAAGTGTTCACCTTGCTGGCTTTGAGCATCATACACTCTCAGTCCAAACAGCGGAGGCCTCTCACTCCTCATGAGATTCACCTGCCCCGTCTGCAGGTTGAGCTGGAAGATGGACCCGTTCATGTAATCCGTCCAGAACACGTAGTTCTGATGGTGAGTGATCCCAAAAGGGTGGTTGACTTCTTTACCATTATACACCACCTGAACAGGGACAGAGTGTTTCAAGTGAGCAGTGCTTCACCTAATTTGGCACAACATAATAAGAATGAATAATTCATCAACATCAAAATCTTTAAAGTCTTAAAGCTCTCTGTTTCTACTACAAATGTGTCTTTAATTCCTAATCTTCAATCTTAAAATGGGTTTCATACTCTATAATTCAACAAGACATAACAAGCACACTTCATAGTTAGATAGGCTTCGTAAGTAAGAAAAACCCAGAACAATTAAATCGAGGACTCTTAAGTGTCTGTTGATGATTGACAGCAGAGGATGCAGACGTTTCAACATCAAGCCGCCGTTTTCATCATCACAATGTAACATGGAAGGTTAATTCCAGCATCAGGTACATGTTTAAAAAAGGTCCCCATTTTCCTTGATCTTCACTGCACGAAAAGCAAGATTATCGGGCCCGTAAACGCTGTGATACAGCCGCGAATGATCACCATTCCTGGCTGATCGCGGACATTCCCCCGAAATATCCGTCTGCCGCATACGAACGGAAATTCCCGGGAAGGAACCTGCGAGGGGAGGGGGGCCGATGTGTTTAGCATTCTCACCTCCCGCTGACAGAGGTGCGAAATGCTCTTATTAGCATATTGACTGCCAGCAGTCTAGCCACACACACCCTGCTGCAGCCATTGGTTGAAAACGAGAAGGAATTGAATTAAAACGTCTTGTGATGAGACGGAATAAGATCTTCTATAGGTCAGCTTTCAACTGACAAAACGTATCCCCTCCCATTTACAGCTATTGCCCCATAAAAACGATATGTACACGATAATAATTGAATAATATTCTGTCTTTGGTGTTTTGCTCCGGGGTTTTCACATTTCTTGATTTGCTCACCGTTTTCAGAGTTCTGTCTTTAGGGTTTTGATTTGGGGGATTTCACGATTCTTGCTTTGCCTTTCATTTTCAGAGTTCGGGGGTTGCAATGTACATTCGAGGCTGTTCCACTCATATTCCGGAGCTTTCTCTCTGTAATGTTCTTGAGATTCACTTTTGAATGTGATTATACAGAGTCGGGCTTACTCTGATATCGAGATAGTCATTTCGCAACTTGGGACATGTTTACCACTCGTAAATATTTAACCTGTGACTTTTCAGGTCGATTTTACGCGAGCTTCGCGAGATTTGAACCTGCGCTCTTCAGGTTTGTGGTACTTTGTACCTAATGGTGATGGTGCTAACCGCTTAGCCACCTTTGCTGGTAATGTTCTAGCTCATCGGTGCGACCAAGTACCTGGTTTATCATTCCTCCCTCCTCTGGGGTATTTCTCTTCTGTTACTGGAGCGTGCGAATCGGGAATTGTTTAGTGGACTTATGTGACGTTTTAATTATGTTCACGTAAAGGCGCCCGAGGCAACATTAGAAACTTTAGACTCGAGTCAGAAACATAAACAGATTTATTGTCACGTAGGTATGCGCCTACCTGAAATAATAAACGTTCAATTTCTAGTCTTTTTTACACGTAGTAAGTTTCAATAACACCATACCATTACATATCGACATTCATAGTGGTGTAGTGGTCCCTGGAGAAGTGGGTATACTCTTTATTTATTCATACAGCACAGGATAAACACCCTGTTTTGAGAAGTGGGTATACCCAATGCTGACTGAAAAATAAGTGGGTATACTCCGTATACCTGCGTATACACTGGACTACACCACTGGACATTCAAGGAGCAAAGATGCGACATCGTTGTGTGGTGAGAACTGATAAAAAAAAAATCGCCTGCCTTCTGTTTTCCATGGTAGATCGCATATTATGCTAGAAATGGCTTAGCATGGGTGGGATGGGAAAGATAACACCTTTCCATCCAGACGCAAATTTAGCTAATCGGAATCTGTAAGTGGTTTCCAGATATATATAGTTGATCTCTCTTATTTGACAAAGCAGTGAGTTAGCTGTCTTTCAATGTCTCTTGTCGAATTATCTCACATGTTTATGGTGGTATGTGTTTAAAAGTTTTAACTTAGGCTATGTGTAATGTTCCTAACTTATATATTATTATTTCACCTTAATGTTCTTGAGATTCGTTTCTGGCATGTAATTATACAGAGTCAGGCTTACTCTGATAACAGTCATTAAGAGTCGTTAACAGTGGTTAAGCAACTTGGGCCATGGTTGCCACTAGTGGGGATCGAACCTGTGACTTTCAGGTTTTTTAAATCAGTGAAGCAGTGACGGGGTGCCTCCCCTGGCGGGGGGTTGTTGTGTTCAATCCAGGTCAATTCAATTAACATAACAAAACCTAGGCCTGGCCAAGGGAAGGGGTGGGGGGGCTTTCACACCAATGTGGGCTTCTACGGCAATACACAGGGTCGGAGACTGTCGTAAATCCCACATTTCATGCAGTGCTTGTTCTTTTCCAGTCAATGTTTCCCTTTGTTTACCAACGACTAATTAAACAATGCATCACAAACGTAAAATAAGAAAGCACTCACTCACTCAGCTACTGACCGTTCTGTGGGTGCCGTTGAGGAAGATACGCTCGATGTGGTCGTAGTAGGCGTCGCACCAGTAGAGGGCGCCAGACGCATGGTCCAGGGCCAGCCCGTTGGGCCACAGCATGTTGGAGGTGACGAAAATCTGACGGTGTGACCCGTCCATCCACGCCTTCTCGATCCGACCGATGCTGTCGTTCACCTCGTCCTCCTCCCAGTCTGTCCAGTACATCCAGCTGGTCAGAGGGCAGAGAGAAAGAAACGAAACAATGTGTACGTCAGAGGACAGTCAGTCAGTGAGTGAGTGTGTCTATCGTCCTCCCCATGGATTTCTTTATTCATACACCTGTTTTGTAATTACATGGTAATCTTATTGGACGATAGGAAAGAGTACAACCAACCCTTTATTCTTCTATGAGAACAATGGAATCCCTCTGAATCTGAATGTGTGACTCGATCCCTTTCAGGCTTCAGCATCCAGTTGACATCACCACCGTGTTTTCAAAGGAAAAACGACTCTATAGGCTGCCTACGAGAGGTTTATATGGCAAAATGCTCTTGTCACTACCTTGTTGAAACTGGCTCTCCCTAGACAGACATAATGTGTGTGTGTTGGAGGGAGGGGTGAATAGATGAGCTTACTGAGAGGTTAATTACTCAGTAAGTTCATTAACAGCTGCCTCTGCGAACAGGACTGGTATTTAACACACACACACGCCTCAGTATTGAGCTACTGTGGCCAAGAGGGATGAAACCGAAAAACAGAACCTGAAGCCATGTAATAGCATAATATGTAATATAACCTAAAGGTGCTGCAAGCGACTCTGATTCCATTACATTTTTTGTCCAATTCTGTAAATGTCTCCTCTCGTTCCTCAATGCTGTCTGTTCTGTGTGTGATCTGAAAATAAAGGAAAGCTGTCCGTACACAGCCCTGGCTCTGTAAATAGGAAACAAACAAAGTGGTTTGACCGAACCACACAATACTATTCCAACCCATCAGCAGCAGGGGTTGTTCGTGCTCATACACAGGACAAGGAAAAGGTGTATTTGTTAGGCTGTTGACTTGAAATATCAACAATCTTCCTCCAGAATCGCTGACCTCACCTTTAACACAACACAACACCACACAACAAGACACAACATGACACAGCACGACACGACACAACACAACACAACACAACACAACACAACACAACATCTCACTCACATAGTGCTTTCTGTTTACACCCAGGAGCATGTAGTCTTTGATTAACATGAAAGTGCCTCTCATGACTTAACCAGTTTAATCTATTTAGTTTTTTTCTTCTTCTGCAAAATGTAAAGGTCATTGTTTAGAACCCCCCCCCCCCCACCCAAAAAGAAAAAAGGCCAGCGGCAAGGTGTTCTCCTGCCTTCTCCAGACTCCCATTATCACCAGGCACATCCGGCTGTGTTTTGTGACAGGTTGGAGGGAGATGGAGAAGGAGTGGTGTGGAGGCCCAGCGAGAGGGGCAGGAGGAACACACACACAGGGAAGGGGAGCGTATCTGTCTCCCAGCGTGTCCCGCTGGTGTCCTGCTGGCGTCCCACTGCGTCTGGGTTTGACCCCTGCTGATATATGCATGGCTGGCCTCTGTGACTGGCAGCTCCTTCTGCCGGCGAGAAGAGAGAACGGAGAGAGGAGAGCGAGGAGTGCGGTGAGTGCCCGAGACGAGACAGCTGCCGTGGCGGGGAGTGGCGAGAGCTAATCCTGTGTCTTATCGTGTCAGGCCAGGCAGGAAGTGACACGGAGGTGCGCTGATATGACAAGGTAACAACGAGCGCAGAGAGAGGGGGGACAGGATGTTGACAAGCACCAAAGGAGCACAGAATGACTGAGAGGAGAGGGAAGGAACAAGTCCCTCAGGTTTACCTTTGTGGGGTGAAACTCTTATCAGAGCATTTCGCTTAAGGGGTCTTGCATGTCTTTAACACGTGGTGACACGTTCAAAGTCTTGCGGGGCCAAGCCTGACAAGCACTTTTTAACGAGAGTTCACAGTCAGGAGATGACTTGAATGCCATTCAGCTCCTACACGGAGGGGACAGAATACTTGCCCACCACTTGCTAGAAAAGCTTTGTGGTTTCTGATTTAACCTGCATCACAACTTTAAACTCCACCTTCATGAGGTGCCTGGATTTAGAGTCTTTTCAAAATCAACAAATGCTAATTACACAGTCAACATCTAAACACACTAGCATGTGGCTGTATCTAGACATATTGTAGGATAGGTCTTAGTGTATTGTAAACTGTTTCTAATATGTGTCATATGTCTAGGTGTATTGTAATATATGTAAGAATCACATACTGTTGAACAACCCTGTGGAAGTGTAGCCCCATACAAAAAGTGACATTGCTTCCTCTACAGTAAAAACCTCAACCACACACCACACATATAAAGAAATTGCTGAACATCAGACAATGTTAAGAACTGCTTTTTCTCTGCTTTTCCCCCTATTTTTTTCTTTTCCATTTTTTTTCATTTAAGCCTCTTATACCAGAAGTGAATGCTTCCTAGAACTGCAAGGGCTGCAATTTAGCGCATTAAAGTCCTGACCTAGGTCTTTGCTTTTGTCCACACAACTTCCCTTACAGTCAAAGGCATGCAGATCTATTCTGAAAGATCACGCATACACAAACACACACACACACACACACACACGCACACGCACACGCACACGCACACGCACACGCACACGCACACGCACACACTTTTTACAACAAGGCCATTACTGACAAAATGGCAATGACATTGGCATACCTCTTTCACAACAGAAGCCATCACGCTTCGCCCTGAAAACCACCCCATGTATTCCGCGTGCAGAAACATCATGTAATAACATGCCTCTTTCATCAAGCTGATCCTTACAGCTTTGTAGTGTGTTATGCAGTAACAGGGGGCGGCAGGGGGCAGGGGGCAGGAGGCAGGGGGCAACAGTGGTACAGGAGGTAGAGAAGTCTTTTAGTATTCAGAGGTTGCTAGTTCAATTCCTTGTCGAAACGTCCTTGAGCAAGACACTAGCCCCTTATTTCTCCTGAGTGCAGTGTGCCATCAGTGTTAATGTAAAATGTGTATACATCCTTGGAAATCGCTTTGGATAACAGCGTCTGCTAAATGACTAAACGCAAACGTATGTCCCTGAGCCACCTAAGGCACTGCGAAATAAAGAGACCATGATTGTATGAAAGGTGCCCTTGTCTATGTTAATAGCAACTATTTGCATTTAAATCACTTATGGTCAATCACTAGTTATTTCATTTGAGACTTGCTAACTATCTGCTTTCAATCTGTTCATAATGAGCTTCAGCTGAGGTTTTTCTGTCAAACCGTGGAGGGATACTGGATAACTGTTCAAAGGCCATATCATTCAACAGAGACAAAAGAGAAATGATTGGGGATTACATAACACTGACACTGAAGTGAGAGGTTCATCCTTCAAAGTCCTGAGTTCAAAGTACCCATATAAAACTTCTCTAATGTTCTTCTCTCATAGCAAGTAGGTGTTTTGCCCAAGGCTGATAGCCATAGATAGGGGTATCATTCTTTTAGTGAAAGATTCTATAATAATCACTTGTGCCTCTCATTGAAAACAGGCAAACTGTATTCCAAAGGATTTTTTCCGATTGATGAGCGTGACACCAATTACTTTACTGATCTTCTGTTGGTAAAAATGACCTTGTACTGTACGAATCGTGTGCCTTGAGAAAAATAATTGCCTAATTGCTTTAGAAAAATGATTGCCTATTTGCTTTGAACTGGATCCAAATGTGAATTTGTAAGTTGATGTAACTGATTTTAATTTGATCTAAATTGGTATTGTATTTCGAATGGAAGAGACAAGGGTACCTGTTGAGTGGGTCCACTACGATGGCCCTGGGGTGAGTCATGTCCCCTTCCAGGAGGGTCTTCCTGATCTGGGCTGCCTTCTCCAGCCGAGCCACACTGATCGTCTTCCTGTAGCCGTCGTTGGTCCAGTACAAGTTGTTCCCGATCCAGTCCACCGAAATCCCCTCCACGTTATCAAGGTCTGCGAAGCCGGATGGAAAACAGTGGAGAAATTAAAAACACAGAGCCG
>NC_137922.1:23099939-23144939 GCF_963457725.1 Sprattus sprattus | reverse complement strand
TCTTGTGGTTATTTGAGGAATCGCGTTGAGGAATGACATTTGAAAAAACTCTGTGTTAAAAGGGTTAACGGTTGAATTTGTGAGAACCCGTTGGTGATTGCGTTCACGTCAACTCTACAGACATCCTCGGATTAAACTAATTATAATCATAATAAATACGAGAATATTTGTATCATTAACAATTACGTTTCACTTTGGACGAAGCGTCTGCTAAATGACTGAATGTGAATGTAAATGTACACGAACACTGCAAATGTAAGTGAATAAATAAATAAACACTAAACCCAATCTCTAAGAACTGTTGATGCACTTAATGTAATTTATACGCCTACTCGTGACCAGTCTTCACACTTAGGGTGGCTATTTTCGCTGACAGCACTGACTGCATCTTATACTCCTATTCGTGACCGTCTAAACCAGGGCTGCCCAATTTGATTTTCGATTGGATTTATTTTGGCCCGCGCTCCGGTCAGAATTATAGTTAGAACGTCATTCGTTAGACAGCATTTTAACCCATTTTTAACAGGGTCTCTGTTTCAACGTCATATTTAACTAAGACTGGTTGCAGTTCACTGCTTGGCCACAGTTTTTACATTGTTTCAGATGGGTCAAGGGGGGCGCTATTGACCTTTTGTCAATACAGATCCATATCTATGGTTATCTTGTTGCTATGCTAGCTAACTAGCTAGCTTTTACCTTAACCTTAAACGATTTAAATGGAAGAGCTCCGTTTGCATGAAATGATAGCTAGTTATCTAGCTGATGTTATAGTCTTCTCAACTTACATGTATAATGGGAAAAGGTAGAACAAGTTCATATTCATGAGTTCAAATTCACACATGTCAACACGAGTTTAGCAACTGCCAACTTTAAGTACCTTACTTATGTTTGTGTAAAGAATGTTGATATGAAATATGAAATCAACCAGTAGTCAATGTGCAAGCTCTCTCTCTCTCTCTATCTGAGTTGGGGCAGTCTGTCCTTCAGTTGAGGTCAAGGCATGACGCTCGCTTGCTACAAGTTTCACCTGTACGTGTTAGCTTAACAAATGTTTGTGGAGGTAGCCTTTGGAGTCAAGTGCTGTCACGGCGCTTGTTTCCACGGCACAGCTTACGCCTAACTGTTATATCTTTCTCTTTTGACGGATACAAATAGAAAATAATGGGAGTATTTCCATCGAAACATCAGCAGTCACTCTTGTTGCCTGCAATCATGTTTATTAGCCTTTAACTTGCTGTTAGTTGATTGGCCATTATAGAAGTCCCCTACCTATCTTCCCTGTGTATACTAATAGATTACATTAAATTAGTATGATATGTTAATAAATGTTTCTTTTTTTACCTGAAGCAAATGTTATCTTTCCCCATTATTTTCGTCTTGGAGTATACCAGAATGCTTAATTTAGGCCTACATGTTAAAATAACAAAAAAAATCTGGGGGGGATACCCCCAGACCCCCCTACAGGGGCTTGGTTTGTCACCTTTTTTTAGCCCTTCTGAGTTTGCAGGTAGGTATATTAATGGTAATGTTAATTGGGTACACATATGCAATACATTTCAATATAATGGGACCTGACCTAACATGAAACTCTGGATTTGGCCCGCGGCCCTCCACTCCGATTAATATTTGGCCCCTGACGAGAAAGAATTTGGGCACCCCTGGTCTAAACACTTATGGTAGCCATTTTTTGATTTAATTTTTTTAAAGTGACTTCTTAAATGTGTTTTACGAACTTCAGAAGTTCAACGTAAGAAAATTTGCTTTCGTGTTGATTTGGGAAAATCCGACATCACACTTGGTTAATGGCTGCTTGCCCTAATAAGGATCTGGCGGGGCGTGTATGTATGCAAATCCACTTTCACGAGAACGCGCATCAATCTAAGAAACTAATCGGAAGGAACACAGCTGAGAAGACTTCGGCTGTTTATGAACACATTTTCAAGCGTGCGGGAATGCAGCGGAAGCGTTTCTCTTACGTTGTTTTTGCGAAGTCGTGTAAGAAAGAGGGGAAGCTAATTTTTGGCCTACATCAAAAAAAGTTGTCAATTTATTTATACCTAAATTCTGCCCTCCGTTCCTTTTCAAGAAAATGGTCATTGAGTGCATGTTCAACCCTGACCCTGCCCAGGCAGCTTAACCTTGCACATGCACTCACATGTTCATTACTCTTTTCATGCCTTTTATATGCCCTGTCAAAGTTAGACAGATCCCCAAAACCAAATTTTGACCAGACAACACATCCCTGAGATGGTTTCATCAAGATGCATGGCCAACAGTACATTTTCTTTGTCACAGCACTTCCAGTCAGCCAGCTAACTTTGTCATACCAGGAGCTGAAAAGACCTGTTACTTTTCCCTACCTTTTGCACAAAATCAATCTTTGGTGTTGATCTGCCCTGCTGTTTAATTCTAAGTTTCTCCTCTCCATCGAATGCACACTAGCTGGCTAGTTCACTCAGACCTAGCCAACAGTATGAATGAACGAACTAACGAAACGATATTAAACTCTAACTCGAAATGTGGAAAATATGTTAAACAAAAACAAGAAAATACGATTAATGTGTTTTATTTACAGTGTAAGAAATGAATAATGGAAGCAATTTCGCCAAGCAAATATCAAGAAATGGGTTGCAGTTTGTCGTAAGACTTCACTTGCAAAATCCGTGATGGGATGCGATGAATCCTACATGTTCAAGTGACTGTGTATATCTCAAAATAGCTGTCAATCAAAAAGTGATTCAGCCTTTCGACTGATCCTCCAATCATCACGCGGAAGCCCAGCGTCCAGGCTAGCCCTGGCCAGCCCACTGCTCAATCCACCCCCAGAGACGCTGAGCGTCCGGGGGCGGGACAAATCTTGTTTTTATCCAATGACAGTCGAGTTTCGAGGCAATGAAAAAAACTGTTCCATGCAGTCTCATTCAAGTGAATGGACGCTCGGCTTCTACGGTCAAATGCATTGACATTACGGGAATGTATGACAAAATCGAGTCAGTCTTGGACCTCTGACACACACACACACACACACACACACACACACACACACACACACACACACACACACACACACACACACACACACACACACACACATACACACACACACACACACACACACACACACAATAAGACCCCAGTCAATAGTGTTGAGCCTGAGGGTAAACTAAACTGATGTTGACTGCATGAGCTGTAGCATTGCTGGATAATAAATAATCTACAAAAGCACCACAACCTACTGGAATAAAAATGACACCTCCCATTTGGGAACGTAACTGAACCGTCATCTATAATTCAACTGGCAATGTGAGGTCCTATGATCACCGAGATCATGGGTTTGAGATCACAACATCACATTTGACTGAGCAATGGACTATCTGTAATCTTCAAGTTGAATGTGACCTTCATACGCCCCGTCCATCCCAGGACGACATGGAAAAAAAACACATCTCCCTATTCCCTGTTCTATCACCTGTTCTGTGCTCTGCTCTGCACCTGTATGGTGCTGTATGTGGACACCTGCAGACACATGCGTTGTCCTGCCTGTCTGCACACACCTGCACCTGTGTCGTGCTGTATGTGAGCACCTGCAGACACATGTGTCGGTGTGTCTGCATGTACACGGTGCTCCATATCTGACTGTCTGCATACAAAAACATCTGCATTGGGCTCCATATGTGACCGTCTGCAGACACATACATCTACACAGTGCTCTGCAAATGAAAACTCCATATCTGACCTTCTGCAGACACATGCATCTACACAGTGCTCTGCATATGAAAACTCTGTATCTCATCATCTGCAGACACTCAGATCTCCATTGTAATCTATAGCTGACTGTGTGCACACCCATGCCCTTGCGTTGTGTACACACACACACACACACACACACACACACACACACACACACACACACACACACACACACAGACAAACTGGGCATCAGCTACTGGATACTTCAGACTCGATACAGAAAACCACATCAGCTAGATCATAAAGTGCTTGCACAAGTCAAGCCCATACACATACACACATCGGTGAAATGGGCCTGGATTGTTTGAAACAGAAAGCAATCTCCAGCGCTGGTAAAAATCTGATATTGCTTCATCCATATTTGCCCTCCCCATTTCCAGGTATACAGCAGACGAAGGGGGAAACAAAAAAACAACAGAATTACAAATCTGACGCCACCATTTCCCCTTTCTCCATAACACTTGCAAATGTCATGAGCATAAGCGATTTTCAGACGGAGCGAGAATGAGAGCTGCGCGGGGAAGAACAAAATACTCTGATCATTCATGACATTTCATCGGGAATATTACATCTTTGCTGTTTTTCCCTACAGGTTTCACTTTAATATTAGATTTTTTTCCCCCTGCTCCCTTTGGTGGTGGAGTGGCTGCTGCTAACTATACTGCCGCCATGGCAGAGTTTCAAAATAATAAAAATATGACTAAACTAGGAAGCAAGCTCCATGCGTTACACTAATAATTAGTGACAGGCCAGCCTCAGCGAGGAGGAACAGAAACACAATTCTCAGCACAGGAGGAGCCCCACAGGTTCTGAACCCGTGCCATATTTTGGCAGCGAAAAAAATAGTCTTTGTCAGCATAAAACAGCTAACACACAACACTGACAGCAGGTAGAGCTCGGTGATGCATACAAATGACTGTTTACTGCGATTGTGGCGTCGCAATTTATTAAAACACGCAAGAACACCGCTCGCGAGGCCGGGGGAGGCATGAGGAGATGCGTCAATGCGTCTGAACAAACACAAGGTGCTAATTCATCAGCAGCAATCATGTGTTCCTTGCAATAGTATTAATAAGCGTGGGAGAGCATATGCAGCGTCTCCGTTTGCTCACACATCGATTACAGCCTCTGAAGACACACACACACACACACACAAACACACACACTCACACACACACATACACACACACACACTCACACACACAGACACACACACACACACACACACACACACACACACACACACACACACACACACACACACACACACACACACACACTCTGAAGTCAGGAGGGAGGAGAGCAAATACACACACACTACACTACCTGCTTCGTCTCCGTTTGCTGCAAGATATCTTGATTTCCCTTCACAAGGACTTTACCTCAGAGATGCCTGATGCCTGAGTTCTTCGCTGTGATGTTAAGATCATTTTTATTTGAAGAGCGTGCTAAGCTTAGCTTATCAGTTGACAAAATATGACTCAAGGTGTTTGAATGACTTTGACGAGAGGTAATAAACCCTGCCAGGAGGGACTCTTTATGCTCTCATCCTTTGAATCATCTGACCCCAGAGGTTTCTTCACTGTCCATACATTTCATTTCATTCACAGCTCTTTGGTAATCATGACAAGCTTAGGACCAGTATTCTGTAGGTCCATTTTCACACATAATTGACGTGTGTAGGATGTCTAACACCATTTCAATTGGAATGTACGTATGTAGGATGTTGTAGACGAACTCCATATATGCTATTCAAGAGACTGATGAGTATTTTGAGTGCAACATACCCCATCATGGGATCCAAAGCAACCCCTTTAGGATTCTGGATATCTAGATCGATGATGGTGACGCAAGAATCCCCCAGCTCATTACACACGAATATCCGATCACTGACGCGGTCCACGAAGTAGAAGTTGCCTGTGAGCCAATCAATGGCCATGTGTTCTACATCTGCAAGTCAAAGGAAATGGAAAATGGTGTCAGGACATTAACACAAACTCAACACAAACAAGGCCATTAACACAAACTCAACACAAACAAGGACATTAACACAAATTCAACACAAACAAGGACATTAAGCCAAACTCAACACAAACATGGGGTTCAGGACATTAACACAGACTCAACACAAACATGGGGTTCAGGACATTAACACAGACTCAACACAAACATGGGTGTCAAGACAACACAGACTCAACACAAACATGGGTGTCAAGACATTAACACAGACTCAACACAAACATGGGTGTCAGGACATTAACACAAACTCAATACAAACAAGGACATTAACACAAACTCAACACAAACATGGGGTTCGGCAGTGTGTACCCATTGGTTCTGGTGTGTCATCGCACACAGAAGATGAATGCACTTTAAAGACAAATTAAGTTCATGCTGTTCCATAATGTCAACACTTGGTCAGCCTCAGCGCCCAAGCAATGAGCTTGCACTTTCATTAGCTTAAGGGTAATGAGATAGACTTGACCCTCTTGGCTTTTAAAAAATATAAAAAAGTAAAAACAGAAAAGTATTTGAAGCTTAATAAGTTATGCTAAGCAAGGTCTGGGATGGATTCTATTAATTTAAAGCATCTGTCATGGTTGCGAAATTAACTAATTAAAGATTTCACAGAAAACAATCATTATAGATTGTGTGAAGATACCTGTAGGAAGGCTTCAAGGCACGTCAAATATATCATCAACTATTTCAACAACATGATGATCACACTCACCCAAAAGTGCAGGTGCAACTGTAGGTGTATGATACTGTGTTCCTGTTTCTCTCTCTTTGAGTGTGTGTGTGTGTGTGTGTGTGTGTGTGTGTGTGTGTGTGTGTGTGTTTATTTTTAATATTGAAAATCTTCATAGCTTGCAGTGTAATGAATACAATTCTGGATAACCAAGGGAATGATTCTACTCTTTCCCTCTCTCTCTCTCTTTCTCATTCTCTCGCTCTCTCTTTCTTTCTTTCTCTCTCTCTTTCTCTCTCTCTCCTTTCTCTCTCTCCCTCTGTATTTATGGAATGTTTAAACGAGTAAAGGGAAGTCCGACTCACTCTGCAGGTTTTGTGCTACATGTATCTGCCTTGGCTCTGAAAACCCTTTGAGTTTGGTCATGGAGGCACACCAGAGCTGGCCGTCGGACTGCGCGGAGGAGAGCCAACACAGCGACTCTTCCCTGTGCCTGAAGTCCAGCGTCTGTGTGGCATTGGTGTGCAGTGACTTCATGTTGGCCACCGGCGTGCTGTTCAGGTGTGTGACGGTGATCACGTCCAGGTTAGCTACCAGCAGCACTGGAGGTCGGTCGCCAGGCTCTAAGAGGAACAGAATACAGCAGGTAAATCACACAGAATGCAGCAGGTAAATCACACAGAATGCAGCAGGTAAATCACACAGAATACAGCAGGTAAATCACACAGAATGCAGCAGGTAAATCACACAGAATACAGTAGGTAAATCACAAAGAATACAGTAGGTAAATCACACAGAATACAGTAGGTAAATCACACAGAATACAGCAGGTAAATCACACAGAATACAGTAGGTAAATCACACAGAATACAGCAGGTAAATCACACAGCCCTGCACACACAACAAGGGGTATTGAGCTCTACTGGAACCCACGAGCCAAAACAGAAGGTTACTAGATAGTGGGAGAGACAGCAGAAATAGTTCAAATGTAATGATTTCCCTCAAGGTCCTTATCAGTAGAAATAGAAATTTGAACTATACAGTAAAGCAAGCTAACACATATTAAGGGAGTGTCATGTGTACTTCTTCATGTGTACAGCTTATACAGTGTGTTATAAAGTTTATATTTAACAGTGGTATAGACTTATATCTCTCTCTCACTCTCTCTGTCTCTCTTTCTTTCTCTCTCTCTCTCTCTTTATTTTGCTCTCTCTCTCTCTCACACACACACACACACACACACACACACACACACACACAATGAGTGTACAATGACACTGCATTACACACACACACACACACACACACACACACACAAAGAGATAGCGAGAGAGAGAGAAAATAGGCAAAAACCTCCATCAGAGTACAACTAGCTCAATACTGCATCTATCAACGAAATAAGGAAAGGCATTTTGCTGTATATAAAGTAAATAAAAGAGGAGATTCATTGAGCCTTACATACTGTAAATACAAGCACAAGGAATATCCAAAAGGAAAAAAGTGCTTCAGAGTGAAAAACAATAAAGGATAACCTTATATAGACGAAAACACATTATTAAAAGACATTAGAATTTCAAGATCAGAACTATAATTAAAATAAAGTAGAAAGAACATTAGGTAGAATATTAAAAAAAAAAACATAGTGGAACTGCTAAAACTGAGACTTTTAGTTTGCCATTGAAAAAAAACAATATTGCAAAGATTGAAAAAACAAACTAAACAAAAAATGGAAAATGGACAAAAGGAACATTGGCCTTGAAATGCTTGTATTGAAATGAACTTTAGTAACTGATTGTTTTTATATTTGTTTTATACTGATGTGCCTTTTCAATGACAATTGTTTCTTTGTTTCGTCATGTCAGCCTTTTTCAGTGCATGTTATTTTTTTAACTCTTCAGTGTCAACTTACTGTCTCTGTTTTGGCCTGGAAGGGGAGGTGTTTTATGGAAGGGACAAGACATGCATTGCTTGCATAGATCCAGTGGGCGACACGTCTAAAGCTGAACTAATTATTTACATTTTGTTCACAATAATCTTCATGAGATTTATGAGATCTTTAATAATGATTTGAAGACAATTTTGGCTCATCAAATTATTTACTTTATCACTGACACCACTGTAGTCATCTGGTGAAACGGCCAGATATATCTGTGTATCATTTGCATTACTATGGAAATCAATGTTGTGGTTCTGCAGAATATGGCCCTAAGGCAGCTTATAGAGATTGAACAGAAATGGTCCGAGAACTGATCCCTCGGGGTTCCACATGCCATAGCCAGCCTATCAGATTGATAAAAGTCAGTGGTGACCTGAACCAATTAAAGGTGTTCCGGATTGTCCTTCCCAATATTTCAACCTGACCAGCAGTATTCTATAATTGTGACACTTGTGAGATCTTGTAAAATCAGACCTGTTATGGTACCTGAATAAGTAGTCAGCCATATATAATTTAACACTTTTATAAGAGCCTTTTCAATACCGTGGTCAGGTTGGATGTCTGATTGATATTTGTCAAAATGATCGGAACCACTTGAGTTGTTTGTAAACAGTTTTCTTAATGACCTTAGCTAGACAGGTTGTTTAACATGGAGGCATCCAGAGTTCTTTTTTCTAAGGGTGGCTTAATGGCAACTGTTATTTTTAAGTCAGTTGTTACAAAGTTACAAGGTCAGATGTAGTAGTATATCGAGGCAACATCAAGATGTCAAACTGTTTCCTCATTTGTATACAATTGTGACATAATAATCAAGATATTTCGCGATGGTCGTAGAGACAGAAGAGTTTCAATGTTTGCCTGTGTGCTGTCCAAGGTCAGTTTCCATTTTTTTCACTAATTCATTACATTTCTCTGTGGATTTAGGTTTGTAAGTTTGTCAATCATGGCAAACAGAATGTGAGTATTGTTGATGTTTCTGTTAACCAACTCAAACAAGTGTAGCTGTCTAGCCCTGAATAACATAATAATAATGTTATTCAGTTATTACAGAGGTCAAAGTGGATTTGCTGTTTAGTCTGTCTACACTTGCATTTAGCTTTCATTCATTCACTTCTCAGGGCTTTTACCATAATGCTGTTTCTCCACTGTACTCTGTTTGCTCTGAGATTTATTGACTTTTACCACTCCAACAACATCCATTACATTCAAAATTGTCAAGTAAGAATTATCAAGGAGTCCATTAACTGTCTGTGCTCGGATGATTGATGACAAAAACATGTTGTTCATGTACCTTTTCTTAGAACAGAACAGAAACAGAGCTTATTCAATTTGAACCTCCTGAGTGAACAGTGAGTCAAAGAAGAGACAGAAATGATCAGAAAGTCCCTGACCGTAACAGAAGAAATGTCGACACCTTTAGAAATAACCAGCTGCAGAGTGTCAAGTAGTGCAGTCTGAGGTTGTCGGCATAACAGATCTGACTGGTTTACCTCATTAGCTGCTTGTACTTGATTCCATTTATTTCTAATCAATAGATAAACAATACATTATAGGCAGACTGGCCCCAGCTTGTGTGTGTGTGTGTGTGTGTGTGTGTGTGTGTGAGTGTGTGTGTGTGTGTGTGTGTGTGTGTGTGTGTGTGTGTGTGTGTGTGGGTGCCCTCGCTTGTTCTCAGAATAGCTGTCATGGTTCATGTCTACTAGAGTAGGAACCCTGAATACATCACAAAATGCTATCATTGTTTTGTACCCTGTTGCTGCTATCAGTAGTGCTTACTGCACAGTCTGTGTTCTGTGCTGGCAGGGGAGATGAAGGACAAGGCTGCTGCTGACTGTGTTGAAGTGGTCTTAGAGCTCTTCCTAAAAGGGGAGGGGTGAAGGGACAGGGGGGAAGGGGGAACTGCACCTTTTGGGTATGACTTGTGGGCTGGCTGAGATAGAGAATGAGAAATTAGTCCCAGCACACGCTAGTTCTTTCATTTTCCTTTAGAAATCCATATGTGTGTGTGCGTGTGTGTGTGTCTGTTTGGGGGGGGGGGAGGGGGGGTCGTGTCAGAAACTTAGCCTGAATAATGTTCCTCAGTGGTGGGGAATGCGGTCGCCCTGTGCCACCTGTATTCTGTGTCTCCACCTGTGGTGAGGTGTTTGATGGTGCTTCATCATGATGGGGGGCAGGGGAAGGAGGCTGGGGCTGCATCCAGTGGTGTAGTCCAGGGTATACGCAGGTATACGGAGTATACCCACTTATTTTACAGTCAGCATTAGGTATACCCACTTCTCAAAACAGGGCGTTTATCCTTTGCTGTAAGGGCTGCCTAAAAAAAAAAAATTAAGAGTATACCCACTTCTCCAGGGACCACTACACCACTGGCTGCTCCTGTAGTGTTGAATCAGTGCAAGGGCCAGATTGGTGTTGGAGAGCAAAGATAAGGTTGTGCTTTCACGCTGGTCCTAATCCAGTGGGCACCATCAGTCCTAAAGACATTATCTGCGCCCCAAGAATAGATTAAAACTTGTCAATACAATTGAGACCTTTTAGGTCCAAAATAATGATCTGCACCCCAGGAATAGATTAAACCTGTCAATAGAATTAAGACCTTTTGGAATGCAGGGTCTGCCCTTCATGTGTTGAGTAAAATAAATGAGTTCCATGGGCTGGAGGAGGCCTACTGATGAACTTTAATGCTGTCACTTTCTCATGTGTACTAAACATGCAGAATAATTTGAATCGACCGTCCGGTGCTGGGAAAAAGTGTTGGGAAGCTCCTCATGAGGTAGATAGCATGATAGCTCTGATCTGATCTGATCCAGATGGTAGGATCACCCAAGACCAGAGTGCCCGGTGCGGTGTTAGCGTCAAACGAGAGCTTCTAAAGCCACATGTCTCTGTTAACCTGCTTTGAGCCTCTTTTACGTGATCCCGAATTCATTAGTGTTTTTGGAACAGTAGCATCTGTAGCATTTGGTTTCTGAGCCCATGATGAGCAGTCCGGTGTGGCAAATGGTAAGACAGCAGCCTGTTGGTTTTGTGCTTTTGGTTTTGCTCCAAATTAGTCCCACCGCTTACACTCTCCTATTGCCCGGTTGGGGATCTGTTGAGCCTTGGCTTAGCTTGTTGAGCTATGTTAGCATTAGCTTGTTGAGCCTTGGCTTACCTTGGTGAGCTGTGTTAGCATTAAATTGTTGAGGCTTGGCCTCGCTTGTTATGCTGTGTTAGCATTAGCTTTTGTTCTCTCACCCCCGAGTTCCAGTGAAATAATTCTGGAACCATTTCTCTGATCCTCCCATGTGTTCAGGCAGAATGGGGGTAATTTCTTCCATCCTCCCATGTGTTCAAGCAGAATGGTGGTAGTTTGCGTCGGGTTTCCGCAGGCGTCTGTAGCAGTTGGAGCAGCATTAAGAGTCTGCTGAAAAGCGGGGACATGGTAGTCTTGAGTTCTGTCATTCCGGAGGCTAGGGGGCAAATCCGATAAAAGTGTCCGCTGTCTCACCAGCAAATCTATCATAAAGAGCTCTACCTAGGTCAGACATACATCAACCATAAAAAGATCTAACTAGGACAGACATACAACAATCATCAAGAGCTCTACCTATGTCACACATCCACCAATCATAAGGAGATCTACCTAGGTCACACATACACCAATCATAAAGAGATCTACCTAGGTCACACATACACCAATCATCAAGAGCTCTCCCTATGTCACACATCTACCGATCATAAGGAGATCTTCCTAGTTCATACATCCACCAATCACAAAAATGGAGCTCTACCTAGGTCACACATACACCAATCATAAAGAGCTCTAGGTTGCACATACACCAATCATAAAGAGCTCTAGGTCACACATACACCAATCATAAATAAAACTTCCTGGGTCATACATCCACCAATCATAAAGAGCTCTACCTAGGTCACACATACACCAATCATAAAGAGATCTTCCTAGGTCATACACCAATCATAAATTAAAACTAGTCACTAGTCAGCTGACTTATAATTCTAAACGTCCTGTTTCATGTGAAACCAAGGACTTTAAGGAGAGGGGGACAGAAAGAAAGAACGAAAGATAGATAGATAGATAGATAGATAGATAGATAGATAGATAGAAAGAGAGTGGGAGAGAGAGAGATAGGGAAATGTGGCGTGTCACCTGACACTGTGTTTACAATCCACATCCAGAGCTGCAGTATTCTCCACTGGATGGTGTGGTTGTTATTCTCCTGGTGGCTCTGCCAGATGCTTGAAAACAGGGGTGAGCAGGATAATAGCCCCAAAAAAGCGCAACAGACACAGGAGAGGTGGGATGTACAACATAATAAGGCTCCGCGCTGCCAGGGGTGACGCCATTGTTCTCTCTTCTCCACTGCATATGGCTGCCTGCTAGGTATTTTTTGCCGTTTAGTGCTACTTCATTTGTGCAGTGTACAAAAGCGTGAATGCAATTCAAGAGCTCGCCGGAATCCATTCAAGGAGGAGGCTGTGCTTTTGTTAGTCTGGAGTACAGGAGAACGACACATACATGAGGAGATTAGTGGGAATGGACACACACACACACACACACACACACACACACACACACACTCATGCATACACATGCACACACACACACACACACACACACACACACACACACACACACACACACATACACACACACACACATAAACACACACACACACACACACACGCACACGCACACACACTCATGCATACACATGCACACACACACACACACACACATACACACACACATACACACACACACACACAAATAAACACACACACACACACACACACACGCACACACACACGCACACACGCACACACGCACACACGCACACACGCACACACGCACACACACACTATACCACATAGATTTGCAAAATCCATGTCAGAGCTATGTAACTGTGCAATGTCTTCTACGGTGCACAATAAGGAACAATTTGCAGTTAAGGGTCCAGATACTCACAACAAAGCAGATTGTATACAGCAAACAATGATTTGATTTTCATCTGACTGTTTCCAAAACACACACACAAATACACCACACACAGCAATGTAACTCAGCCTTGCCACTGTCAGGCCAACATAAGGTCCCAGAGTCCTATATTTTATGAAAAAATACAAGGGGACGAAAGCTGCATAGAATCGCTGTGATTTATCCTCCCTCTCCAGCAAAGTTTAACTCACAATGTGCTTGCCTAATGTGGGCTATAAATCTGAACCTGGCCTCCCCTGAAACTGAGAAGAGCCAGGACTGAGAGAGTGCGTCCCCCCAGTGCTGGCTCCTGCTCTCGTCCTCTTCCTGAGGTAGCCCAGAGAAGGGCCCCGCAGGAGAGGGAAGGCTGGTGAACGTCAGTGTGAGAGAAGAAAAATGGCACCACGGAGGAAAGGATGGTGAACGTCCGTGTGAAAGAAGAGAAATGGCACCACAGAGGGATGATGACAGGAGCCGTACCGACGCCAGCCCAGGCACAGCATTATCTTGTTTGTGCTCCAGCATGTCTCATTCCGTCTTTAAGACTTTTTATCAAACGGCAGACAGTTGGCTCCCTTCGATCCGTGCTCACTGCTTGTTCCTACACACTGTACCTCAGCACAAGACCCATTTATTACACTTAACAGAGAGCACATGCAGTGATTTGACCATTTAATGCTTTTAAACAAAATTCCAATCAAATCACTTGGGCTGTGGAGGATACGGGAGTACGTTTCACTTCAATGATACTCGGCTTACACCTGGCAAGACAGGAGTGCTATTGATTAAAGACATGATAGATGTTTCCATGAATTCCACCCTACTGTGCCTTAAGCCATTGTAGACAGGCCTATACCTCCTGCTGGGCCTGTATCCAGAGGTATTCTCTCCCTAACAACAGCAGCCCCTACCACTCATCACACTGTAGTGGGCAAAAAATAAGAAATACACTTGATAAACGCGTCTTAAATGAACCTCAAATTCAGCACTATGCTGGCCCCATAGACGTTTTTGTGAGGAAAGGGGAAGTGGAAACTAGAGATTAGATTAGACAGAAGGCAATGTGACATTACAGCACTGACAAGCATATGGTGTCATAATTAATTTGTGGAATTAAGGACGGAATAATTACCTTGTTAATGCTGATGCATGTCATTCAGACGCACAGTGCCTGGATGGCCACTGAGCTGCTTAGACGTTATTTCTATCTATTTCTGTCTATTTCTATCTTAATCTCTCAGACAGGCTGCTCCATGCTCCCCACTTCAATCTCCTGTCTTATGATGCCATTTGCATTTTGATGTCTTTAAGTCTCTATCATCTGCCTGATCCAACATGACAGCAATTACACAGAAAAAACAGCAGTTAGCCTGTATTTACTCCTCGCTCTTCTCCCTCCTGCAATATTAAAGACCATTCGCCACGTTGACATGATCACCACCGTATATCAGATAAAGGTGAGTGTTTACTTGTAAGAGCAATCATCGCTGTTACGATGTTATGAAAACTATATATTGTTTATGTGACTGTAAAGCTAATTCAACATTTTCCAAAACGCCTCATATCGAATGTGCAGAGATATAGTGCATATGGACTGCTCATAACGAATGTGCAGAGATATAGTGCATATGGACTGTTCATATCGGATGTGCAGAGATATAGTACATATGGACTGCTCGTATCAAATGTGCAGAGATATAGTACATATGGACTGTTCATATCGAATGTGCAGAGATATAGTGCATATGAGCAGCTTTTTCATTTCCATGGGTCTGCTTCTGATTTTCCACAGGGATTACACCGCCATCTCTATGGTGTAGGGCAGGGATTACACCTCCATCTCTATGGTTAAGGTCAGGGATTACACCTCCATCTCTGTGGTGTAGGGCAGTGATTACACCGCCATCTCTGTGGTGTAGGGCAGGGATTACACCTCCATCTCTGTGGTGTAGGGCAGTGATTACACCTCCATCTCCATGGTTAAGGTCAGTGTCACAATGTGCGTGTGTGGATCCCCTGGCCCAGGCCCAGGCCGAGGCTCCTGACCCATCAGTGTGGCTTACCATGTTTGGCTTTACAGGACCTCCTGTCGCTCTGTAGGCTGTATCCTTCCGTGCAGCTGCATCGATATGACCCGTACGTGTTAAGGCAAGTTTGGCTACACGTCCCGTACACAGAACACTCGTCGTGATCTACAGGGACAGGCAGAGAGAGAAAGAGAGAGAGGGAGAGGGAGAGAGAGAGAGAGAGAGAAAGAGAGGGAGTGAGAATGAGAGAGGAACCTGAATCACATCGGAGGTGTTTTCCAACATGACCTAATTACATAATGTTACCTTAATGCGGTGCTTGGGTTTCTCCTCACCATGCATATGCATGACGGGGGTCTACTGAGAGCCCACTCGAGCTGCCAGCCGTAATAAGAATAGATAATGGGACGGAAATGGAAATCTGACACGGATTTAAGCACCTTGCAACCTAGCAGGCCACAACATGAGCAAGGAAATGCCACAGTGCAATTGCAGTCCGGCATTTGTTTTAGTATTTTTTAATCATTGTTGTAAGTAAAGTCAATTATGACCGTCAAAAATATACAGAGAGAGGAGTATGTGCAACTCAAACGCGTAAAAGTAAGCTGTGCTCTAAAATGAGACCAAAGCACATCAACCACAACAGCTGTCATCGGCGTGAAGGACTTTTCCATTATTTTCCAAACTGTACTTTTTGTTGACTTGGGACGAGCCTCGCACTCGTATCTCAACCTGGCCTCAGTTTAAACACGACGGCTCCCTTCAGATAAATGTGTCTTATCTCCCTGTGCCATAAATGTCACCCATCCTAATCAGGCAGAGCCATCTGAAGGCTGATAGCATTTGGCGAGGCATGGCCAATAGATGGCTATCATTTGTCACGGCCCGCGCTTGTTAATGAGGTAAAGTTTAGCGTGGGTGAAGGATATTCGCTCTAGCACTGGGCCCACTAAGGGAGGTGGGCGGATTGGGGGGTGGTGGGGGGCTTTCTAGTGTAGGGTGTGATGTGGGTGAACGTCGGGTCGCGGTGAACTTCGTTATCGTGAGGACGGCCCTCGCTCAGCTTACCTTTGCAACTTCTCCCATCCCCGTCCACCTCGAAGCCGTCGTCGCAGAAACAGATTGTGCCGTTCCGCGTCATAACACAGCCGTACTGACACCTCAGCTCGTGGCAAGCAGGCAGGAGCTCTGAAACACACACCCAAGGAGAAAGTCATCAAACGAGCTGTCGTGACTTCAACCCTCCCTGCTCAACAAACTCATCACATCTGTTGTCTGCCTCGAAAAAAGTTGGCCCAGGTTGTATGAAACAGGGGGAAACGAAAGAAGTTAATGTAATGCAATTCAATTCAATTTTATTTATATAGTGCCAAAACAATACAATGGGCTCTATGCGCTTTACAGAGCCCAGGTCCTGAACCCCCCGAGAGCAAGCACAAGCCGAATGTAAGGCGAATCTCCATACAAAGTATGGAAAGGAAAAGGAGAAGTGCAGTGGCTTTCAGTTTAAATATGGCGCTTACTCCATCATAAAGCCAGGTGTGGGCTAGCGATGGCTCCGGGGTTATTATGCACATATACGCCTGCACCGTGATGTTAATGTCATTTTGAGAGCCGCTTCTCCTGACACATTGCCTGCGAGTATGCACCGGGCCAAGGTTACTGTCAATAACTGGCAGTAAACTGAAAATTGAGCGTCGATTCTGTGATATTTATCACTTCAGCCGGACTAAGTGCTTATAATTGCACACATTCTTTAGAGGGCTGTCTTGGGCTGCCTGTAGCCTAAAATGTTTCCAACTGCCTGCTCCCGCTATTGATTACAAGAGATGATCTGAAAAATTGCAGTGATTTACAGTTGCTTGCACTACACAGGACTGCAATCAATTTTACCAAGTTCAATATTAATAACCAATTTAATCTCCTTTTTTTGTTCTCGCCATCATGATGGTAGGTCACCTTGAAGCTATTATTTCGTCTGTAACCTCAGCTCAAAAACCACAGTAGGATACTCCATAAGCAGCACACCAATCACAGTAGGATACTCCATAAGCAGCACACCAATTAGACTGTATTAGCGGCACCAACTACACAACAACACTGCGTTGCAGCTCGACCAGACATGAGAGCAATTACCAGTGCCAAGACCGTCTCCCTGGTGGGCAGGATGTTTTTAATGTATGCCTTAATAAATATCCAGAGGGCAGTGCTGGCAGATGGGGCACTGGTGGCAGGGGGAGACTTGGAGAACGAGTGCGATGATAAAGCGTATAGCTCAGGGGAAGGCCTACTTGACCAGTCTCAACGGGAGGCTGTGGAGGAGTGATGCATTGCTTGCTTCCTCGGCACCCAACAGAAACATTAATAACCCCGACGCAAGGGCAGATTAATCCCTTAATCCGCAAACTGGGGCTTGAGCTGTTCACGCTATTTTAGACAAACACCCCTTAAAAAAATAAATAGGAGCGTGCAGTAGTTCACTGAGAATTACAGTTTATTAACTCCTAAACAGTTAATCATCTGTATGAACGTCTAAGAATAAAGAGGTAGGGAATTTAATTACCTAAAGGATATTTGACATGACTTTGAACCCATAGATATTATTCATTTTTAGTGCAAAGGTCCTGAAACACACTAATGTGTGTTCAGGTGTAGCGACCTGTACTGTTAAAAGAAATTACATATTGCATTCTGTTTTTCTCTTCTTTAATTGTATCAAATATGTTTAAAATTAGTGTTGTTAATTGACTGATAATTAAACACACAATTTGCAGTGATTATTTATGATTAATCTTTTTTTGTTTTCCTCCAACACAAAAGTAGGTAAATTAAAATTCAACTACTACTCTTTAATAGCATCTTTTAGACTCTCATCACAGATTGCCAATAAATCCATCAAGGTCATGGTAATTGACAGGCAAATGTGTTCCATGCGTAGCACATAAAGGAAAGGGATGGGATTATTTACTTTATTTTTTTGTACAGTGATTGAGATGAAGAAGTAGAGAAAAAGAGACAGATTTTTGGGGAGGGAAATACTTTGAAAGGAGTTGGTGACTGACTAGCTGTATTAGCTGTATGTTGAAGTGCTCAATTCACTTGCAGGATTGTGAATTCCATTGAGCTGTGTGTCAGTCGAACGTTGGCTGCCCCCAGATATTTGAACCATCACATATCAACTAACAGAAGTAATAAGAAAACACGGGCAGCTGTGCTGAATGAGTGTTTTTCTTTTTAACATGTTGTTAAATATTTCCAGATTAATTGCAAAGATTAACGCATTCATTTTGACAGCACTACTTAAAATATTTGAAAATGTGATGATGTCTTCATTTAGCAGGAAGGGCTGCATGGTAGCGATGCATAATCACACAGAGACCCTGCAATTATCAGCTTGCAGACGGAGGTGCAAGAAAGATAGCAAAGAGCTGCCTGGCACCCGTTAAAGCAGTTGGTGAAAAAAAAAGCACCAAAGATAAAACTTCAAAAGCTCAAAAGTAAATTCAATGAAAAAAAAAAACAGAGCTACGAAAAAATAGGTTAACGATTCAACAATCCTCCAACGGCTGTTCAAACATCCCATCTCACACAAACTTCAGAATGTGAGCTTCAGTGTTCTCAGTTAGCTAACGTCGCTGTGATGCTGTGATGCTAGCACGGCTGTGATGCTGTGATGATGGCTGCGTGTTGAGTCTGGCGGAGAACAGGGCCATTAAGGCAGAGTCCTGGCTGTGTGAGATGCCTTATTTCCGTCACAGGCAGGTAAAATTATCTTCACATAACTCACTCCCATTCCCCCAAGGTGAGTTCCACTGCACGCTGGGCCCCTGCCCACCCCTCTGCAGAACTACTGAAGTAATTGGGTAAACAGAACGAGGGTGGGGAGGGGGTGGGGGTGGGTCTAGACACCAATGTGTGGGCGTCATGCGACATGGTGAGAAGCACGTCAATAGAGAGTGACCCCTGACCTTCACGTGCAGACAGATGTGTGAGCAAATGTACTGTCATTATCACCCCCTACACACACACACACACACACACACACACACCCCCCCACACACACACACACACACACACACACACACACACACACACACACACACACACACACACACATGCACGTGTACACACACACGTACACAGTAATAAAAGCAACAGTCAGGCCCCATTACACATCTCACCTACACACGCACACGCACACACACGCGCACACACACACACACACACACACACACACAAACACACGGTAAAGAGCTATCCTCACTGACAGCTGACAGCAATCTCAGTGTACAGACATCACAATTGCCACACATAAACACACACACACTTAGAAATAGACACATTTCATAGTGCCTTGCCTAGTCAAATAGAGTGGCAAAGAAACATAAAACACTCCCACAAACACACACACACACACACACACACACACACACACACACACACACACACATAACCTAACCCAGACAAAAAGAGGGGCACACAAACACACACATTCAAAAACACACATTCGCAAGAAAACACACATACTCCATTCCATCTGCCCCACACAATAAAGTGGCACACACACACACACACACACACACACACACACACAAACACACACACACGCACACACACACACGCACACACGCACACACACACACACACACACACACAGTGCACTGGGACTGGTGTGAGGCGAGCATCAAGAGCAGTGGCATGACAGGCCCTATTACTCAGAAGCCATGGGGTTCACCTGCAGCCTCTGTCATTACCAAGCCCGTCCCCCGGCCCCCCGAGACCAGAGATGAGCAGGTAGGCCATCAGGCGAGAATGATGACCCTCTAATCAGCCTGTCGCTCGTGAGCAACCACCAGCCATGCAGCCAGAGAGGGCGCGCCTCCAATGCTGTTTATAAATAGAGGCACGCTATGCAGAACAAGCAGAGGGAAAAAGAGAGACAGAGAGAGCAAAGCAAGAGATAAAGAGAGAAGTAGAGTGAGGGAAAAAGAGAGAGAGAGAGAGAGCAGAGAAAAGCAAAGAAAAGGTGTGAAACAAGCCTGTTCTTTCCCTAATCAACACTTTCACATTGGATGACACATACACTTCTTGCGACAGCCTCTGATTTAGCAAAAAAGCATAGCACTACATAGAAAGCAGTATACTACACAATTTGCCAAGGATGCTCACAAACAACACTAAGGCAGACAAACAACACGCTCCCACACAGAGCTACACACAATACGTTTATTAACTGCCACACATACATACGTACATACACCATCATCAACACTAAAATGAATGTCCTAATATAATATAAGGTCTCACAAACGGAGAAACAATATGTGCTACTGTATACCTCCTGTCTTCTCTTTCTCTGCTGTTTTGTTATATTTTTCTGACACAGTGACCCCTGCAAACTCACACCGAAAGAAACACACATACACACCACATACAGTATGTTTAAGGACAGAGGGGAGAAAAACACATTATAACCAGAGTAGATAAAATCACAAAAGTCTCTGTTTGCTTACACATCGATTACAGCACCTGAAGTCACACAAACACACACATGCACACACACACACACACACACACACACACACACACACACACACACACACACACACACACACACACACACACACACACACACACACTAAATGCAACAGCAACTCCTACTGTCAACAGCAGTTTTAACCAGGCAGACACCAGACACAGCTGTCATATCTGGTCTAACTGAGAGACAAATATGTTTACTTGAAGGGAAACCAGGGAAACGTCAAAGTCAACCCTGCATGACTGTACTTCACAGATGCTCGGTTTTACTTAAGAAAAAACTAGGTGATATAGCTCTTGATTACAGAGCCTTGTTCATAATACTGGTTATCTTTGAGGTGTAATCATGCCTTAGAGGTAGGAAAAGGTAAAATCATGGAAAAGTTTGCCATGTAGAGAACAAATCATTTAGTTTTGTTCGAGAAGCCATCACTCCCATCTGGCGTGAGGAGAGAGGCTAATTGGCTGATGGTGTCTCCGCTGACAAACACTCTCACAGTCAGTGGGCACACACCGCATCGCATCATAGCACAGCGCAGCACAGCGCAGCACAGCACAGCACAGCACAGCACAGCACAGCTTAGCATGGACATTATCTGCAGCCTGACAATAGGCCACTTGTGCAACACTAGGGGACAGAGATCCTTAAGTGTTACATTTACCTCAGGAAAGTATATCTGAATTGATGCACAGGCTCAGATAATTTGGGGGTAAGTCACCAACTACCAATAGATTAGGTTAACTTTTAAAACAATATCACATCATATATCATTTAGGCAAGGCACGTTTATTTATATAGCACAAATCATACTCATTGGTACTTCAAATTGCTTTACAAATGAGCACATAAAAGAACATTCAAAATGGTAAATTAAAATATTAAAAAGGAAGCTAAATTAACATAGGAAAGGAGTAAATAAACAAAAATATAATGAATTAGATCAGTTAACAAAAAGGCATCTGAGAACAGTTGGGTCCTAAATCTAGATTTGAGATTGGCCACAGCTGGAGTACCTTTGATGTCATTAGGAAATTAGTTCCAGAGCTTGGCAGCACAGCAGCCTAAAACTGCTTAACCATGTTTGGTTCTGATGGTAGGTATTACCGACAGATTTCTTTCCAGTGGTCTGAGAGGTCTAGCAGGTGTATACTGCTGAAACATATCTGAAAAGTAATTTGGGCCTGTCCCATTTAGTGATTTATAAACAAGCAGCAGTGTTTTAAAGTCAATTCTGTGACTTACTGGAAGCCAGTGTAAAGTCTTAGACCCCGTTTACACGGACACTAGATTGCACTAGATTGAGAGAAATGTCTCCGGATCGAACTTTCGACTGATTTTTCCAAATGGGATTAATACAAGTTTATCTATCTATCTATCTATCTATCTATCTATCTATCTAAATCGATGTTAAATGTAGGCTATGCGGCTAGGCTAAACGTTGCTAGTTGGATCTCGACTACTGTAATTTTTTCTAAATCATGTTTGGCCATGTTTGGCTATGTTTTTGAGATCGGAAAGAGCTGATTGTTATTGCTTTCACATGGTTGTTTAAACTGAGATAACAATCATTTAAAACACCAAGCTTTTTTAGAGTGTCTTTAAACTTTAAAACCTTTTTTGTCAAGATGAGTTGCAATCCTAAATTCCAATAAATCTCCTATTTTTTCCCCAAATAAGATTATTTCAGTTTTGTCTTTATTTAGTTGAAGGAAATGTTCCAACATCTAGCTGTTAATTAGGCCAATGCATTGACAAAGAGATTCAATGGGACCATAGTAATTAGGTAAGAGGGCTCAGTAAATGTGGGGGTCATCAGCATAGTTATGAAAGGAAATCTTATTGTCTTTAATGATTTGTCCAAGCAGGACAACACAGGTCAAGGATGTTGGTGTTAAGGTATAGTTTCCAATGGCAACAAAGAAGCTGCTGTCTTGTGTGCTTTTTGTCTTAAGTTTTAGTGGAGCAACATAATATTTACTATTTTGAATTAATTTTATTCAACAAATCATCTAGAGTCTCACAGTCCTTGAAAGTGCACGTTCAAAAGAGATCACTCATGTCATCATTTATGACTCTCTTTCATATTTTAGGGCTTAGTTTTCATATACCATTAGATTAAGGGTTTCCTAATCTCATGTCGGTATGAAGAATTTGACAGAAACATCTTTTTGGCTTGGCAAGGCAGGCTAAGGATGAAAATGTCCCTAGAAACTACCACTGACTGTGGTATTTTAAATGTTTAACCACAGCTACAGTACATCATCTCTTGGGCAACGCAGACGGTTTTACTCATAAACCTTGAACCAAGTGTCCATAATCTATAATCTATAATCAGTAAGCATTTATAAGGGTCCATAATTCTCTTTTTTTGTCTTTAAAAACTTTTCAAACAATGTGCCAGAAAGATATGTGGCACCCAAAGTAGACATACTTAGGTATCAGACCAACGATTACCCAACATCCTTAGAGACTCATAAAGAACGAGTAGATGGTGTGCTTAGTTAGGTCATTAGCATACCGCTAGTATTTAAAGTAATTTCCTTAAAAAAAACTGCAGCAACAGCACTTTAGAACTATGTGGGCAAAAAAAAAAAAATCAGTGTTTCTATCCCCATTGTTTGAAGGGTCCCACTGTTCTTTTCTGTATCCTTTCTCACGGCTGGTGTTGTTTTCCTTACCTTGCTGTGCATGGTCTTTGATTCAATCGGATGTATTCATCAGGGACAAATAATGTTGAGAGGAAGAGACGAAGGTAGAGCATAGGAGCATAAGTAGTTTATTTTATCCACCGGGACCGAGATCCAGGAGTACAAAACAAGGCAGCTTTTCCACAGCACATGCACTGTGTCTAACAGTCTCTGAAGAGTGAGCAAGAGAGACTTGCTACACTACAGACCCTCTGACATAATGATATGTCATCCTCTGACTGGTATAAAAACAAGTCACTTGCTGTTAAAGCCAACCCAAATATATACCTTAAAACTGTAAAGGAAATAAAGGAAATGCATAAATGGGTCTTGTAAAGTACGAGTTGTCTGTAATCCAGGGGGCTGTCGTCACCCAAAATAGTCCTGAGAATCATTAATATGATAATAAGAAGCCTGCATATCGCAGATGAATCATTCGCCCTCCGCAGAAGATCAAAGAAGCCTGCTCAGCTGGGGTTTGCAGGAAGGTATGTCTTTAAGGCTGGGTATTGTGTGTGATTGAGAGCCCTTGGCGCACAGGAGCATTTCAGGTGTAAAGAATTAATTTGAGGCAGCACAGGGGGAAAAGAGACTTCAAGTGTTTTTTGTCTTCTTGAATAAATAACGAAATGCATGTGCTAAGGCTGTGATGGACACGAGCGAAACGCTGAGCTACGAGGCAGAATCTCCGTTCAAGGTTACGGTGGCCCATACAAACAGTAGAGTTAGGGGACTCAAGGATTTTCCTTTGTGCTCTGATTTCTATAATGTGTTAGAAGTGGCAAGGATTATATGTGACATCGTCTCAAGCAGTGAGATGTGACAAATATCCCTCCGCCCCAACCTTCAGGACCACCCTCCTCCAAACTGCTTAATTCTTCTGTCACAGGACGTATATGGGAGACGACTGAGTGATTACACTGTAAATTCACAGAGACCACTGCCTGGATGGATGTTTTATGGAAATGAAACTGCTCCCATTTCGCCACAGACGCTCCTGCCTTTGTGGGGCCTCTGTAATGATTGAGGCAGCCACACCGCAAGTGCCACACTGAGAGCAGTGGGACATAAGGCCCTAATGCATGCTGGGATACAGAATATTAGCCTGGCACTACCTGCCTATCTGTCGCTCCCAGCTCAGCTTTTCACTTGGATTAGAATCTGGACCTGCTGGTCAAAAGATGAATCGATGGGCCATGAAATGCTGGAAACTGAAAATACTGAAAAATGAAGCACTGAAAACTGTAGTACAGATATTATTTTATAATCGAAGTATTACACATTATATAAAGTGAAACATTTACAATTGGAACACTGATTGTCTGGTCACAGCAAGGTTTAAAGCATTTTCCAAACTGAATCATAAACAGAATACTTCAGCACGAATAGGAGGAATATTTATGTAGTTTGGAAAAACAAAACAATGTGTCCAATTAAAATCTTTTTAATGTTGAACAAGTGAAGTATGTGTTTAATTTTGTGTCTTCTCCTTTTTTTCCTCTATGTCAAAGAGTCAAAACAATGTGTCCAATTAAAGACATTTTTAATGTTGAACAAGTGAAGTATGTGTTCACTTACTGTCATCTCTTTTGTATTTTCTCTACGTTAAAGAGTCTATTACATGCAGTTGCATGCCTTGCCTGTTACCAGGAAAGAAAAAAAATACAGCGATCACTTTCTAGATCCTCATGAATCATCCGGTAGCCCGGGATCATGAATCTTCACAATGAGAAAAAAGGCAACAGCAAGCGCCATCATGCCACTGGCGACCACAGACACTTTTATTCTATTTGCTTAATTCCCCAGAGCATTGCAGTGGTCACCTACGGGCCAAGTGCATTTTTCACTGACAAAACAATGCCCCAAAGGCTCCCTAAATCCACCAAGGAGAAGAGTGGGGAAGTGTTTCAACCCGCAGCGGCACACAACACAGGCTCTGAAATCCATGAAAAGAAAGAAAAACTAGCAAGTCTCTCATTATATTATCAAACAAAAACTTATATTTAGTCTAATCAAAGGACACTCTAACACTAATGAGGACCATTAACCTCTCTTGCCTCTTGTCTCTTGTGCACCGATGTGATTCTGAAGAAAGTATCAAAACTTCCAATTAGGCAAACGGTGCATTTCTCAAGGTCAAAGCGAAGGGTTTTGGCAGTTTCTTTGAGAGAAATATTTATTAACCAGCTTTCTTTAAACGCCTCCATTAGACGGGCCTCATTAGTGCATTAAAGCCCCCTGCTGTGTATATAAAAAGCCTGTGTTGACACTTTCTCATATCTCCTCAGAGACCTATGTGACATGTTTCCCCGAACAAAGTAAAGTGTACATTAGCAGACCGCATAGTTCTAGGTGTTTGATCAGGCTACATGGCACCATATGGCCGCCTATGCGTCTCCCATTGTTTTTCCGAGCCATTGTCTTTGTGAGCACCTGTGGTCGAGCGTGGGTGGGAGCGCTCTAATTCGACAATCACATCTAAAACAGGCTCTGAACCGTTTTTTTTTTGGTTTCGTTTAGTTTTAACAAGCCTTCACACACAGGATATGCCTGAAGTCCATGGTGGACTGTTTAGCTCCATGGCTTCGAGAGGCAATTTGATACCACAATACATTTCTGCGCTTACAGTCCCTTGGTTCTGGTGCACCCAAATAAATAATTCATAAAGGCTCTTGCTCCCTCTTACTCTCTCTCTCCCTCCCTCTCTCTCTCTCTCTATCTCTCTCTCTCTCTCTCTCTCTCTCTCATTCTCTCTCTGTGGTGAAAGAGAAGTGAGAATAAGGGCTAGTCCCTATATAGTCCACATGAAGGCGTTTTGCATGAGCTGTCATGTATGCCTATTGAAGAGGGAGACGAAAACTTTTCCATTTCGCCCCGTTGGATTTAGCCAACTTTTCCTTGGGTGGCCTACATTCAGTCTTTTTCCCAGAACTCAGTCATGGCCCAAACGGCAGATGCGTAATGAAATAAACGGATAAATAAATAAATGCAATAAATCAAACTATTTGAGCACTCGTCCATGAGGTTTTCCAACGAGAGTATCTGGTGAAAGAGCCGCATATATACTGTATGTCGCTGAACCACCCTGATCAACACTGCGTGGTTAACACAGCAAGTCCAGTGCTTTCTTCCCGGCCCATGAGAGAGAAGTTAAATTCAGCCCCAACACACAACACTCAGCAAGGCCTCTTAAGCCTTGTGAAGCCAAGACATTTTGGTCAGTTTTAATGCATTATGAGCTCAGTGCTATGAAATGCATATGTACTGTGTGAATAAATTAGGGTGTCCCATGCTAGGCTACGAGGGGATGTAAGGACTGGAAGTCATTATCAGTGCTATGAAATGTTTGTGTACTGTGTGAATAAATGAGGGTGTCTCACGCTAGACTACGAGGGGATGTAAGGACTGGAAGTCATTATCAGTGCTATGAAATGTTTATGAACTGTGTGAATAAATGAGGGTGTCTCTCGTAGACTACGAGGGGATGTAAGGATTGGAAGTCATTATGAAGGACATATATTCCTTAGGTTTTAGAGTGTTCAACATCACGCAGGCATCTATACGTACACCCCATCTACGCCTGCCAACAAATCTCCCACTCCCTGTTTACGATCGTCGCACCCCCAAATCGACATTTAAAAGTTTCAAGGCAAGTTTCAAGTTTTGTATTTAGGCTAACATTGTCAGTACTATATAAATGATTCATTATTTTCAAGTGCACAATCTTTCTGATACACTCAGCTAGCAATAAAGCAGAAAACAAGCCTGGTGTTCATGCAGCCCTAAAGTGGACATCCTGAAAATGATCCCGAAAAATGAAACTTGTGTACAAGAAAGACCTGAAGTATGGAGAGGTAAATACACGCAAGAGTTTGCATCATGAGGTCTAAGCAGCTTGAATGAAGCCCATAATATTCACATTTCACAATGCTATGAGCGCTGGGACACAGACTGCTGTGAATACATACTGTGCACACATATGCCAGTGATAACTCAGGATAGAGTTCTAATTAACTGCTGGAGGGAACAGTCTGTGTGTGTGTGTGTGTGTGTGTGTGTGTGTGTCTTCCCTTCAGCTTCCCGGGTGAGAGACAGACAGAGCCGAGACTGCTGCTGCTGCTGATGCTGCCTGCTGGTGCTCTGGGCTCCCAGTGGACCCGTGCAGGAGAGACTGCTTTAAGCTGCTCTGCCAGTGCTACATACAGGAGGGACGAGACAAGGTCTCTGGGCGGCGTGTCGCGTCCCCAGCGGACAACAGCGGACGCGAGGCCGTGTTCGGACTGAGCATAGGCCTCCCCTGGTGGGGAGCTACTTCTTAAACGTCTTGTGTGTGCAAAGGGTCTGCCCAAGCGGCCCTGTCTGTTCAGAGGGCAGTCACTCAATTTTAAAGAGGGCACACGGTACTCAAGACACGCACAAGAGAACCTAAACTCTCTTTAAACACCAACCCCATGGATAAGATTGGATTTAATAATATGGGGGGGGGGGGCGGGGGGGACTGAATGCATCACCAGCTTTCATTAATCAATCATTCCAACTCAGCTGTTACTGTTGTGCCTGTTGACAGTGTTTAATGTTACTGTGATGTGTCTGTTGACAGTGTTTGATGTTACTGTGATGTGTCTGTTGACAGTGTTTAATGTTACTGTGCGGTGTCTGTTGACAGTGTTTAATGTTACTGTGCTGTGTCTGTTGACAGTGTTTAATGTTACTGTTGTGTCTGTTGGACAGTGTTCAGTGTTACTGTGCTGTGTTTGTTGGACAGTGTTTAATGACAGATCTAGAGCATGCTGTACCTCGACAGTGGACTCCCTCGTCGTAGCCGTCCTCACAGTCTAGCACCCCGTCACAGAGCTTGTTGAAGTGAATGCACTTCCTTGTGCCGATGCACTGTATGTGATTGAGTGGACATTTCAGCACTACTTCCCCAGAACCTACAAAATAAACAAACAAACAGGAAAAGGTTACTTGTTAAGATACATTTGTACCTGCTGATTATATGCCATGTAGTCTTCCGTGATCAGACACATTGTTTATGCCTCAGCAAAGTGGTTTGTTTTGTACCATACTATCAGTGATGTGTTGGACAGCACAAGTTCAGTCAAACAGAAAATCATGAGTGGTGTTAAACTGAGCCTCTTGCTGGTATCTGAAAAATAAATGGCTTTAGAAAACTAAATAACCTGTGTACTTCATATGATGCTTTTAAGTGGAATTTGTTGACATCACATTGTTGAAATTGTTTCAAATTCATTGTTGACCCACAGCACAGAACAAAGAACTTACAGGTGCAGTCAAAAGGTCCGTCAAGTACGTTGTTCAAAAAGTCACATCAAGTAGAAGCTGTCACCGGATCAGACGCAGGGCACTTTGGCGCCATGTCCGATTTAGCATCAGAATCAGTTACAAACACACAGCCCTACCATCAGCATACACACATGCTGGCACTATGCCTTTCCCTGTGCGCTCCCCCATCTCATCTCAAGCGTCGCCTCAGCGTGCGTGTGTGTGTGCGTGTGTGTGTGTGTGAGAGTGTGTGTGTGTGTGTGTGTGTGTGTGTGTGTGTGTGTTTGTGTGTGTGTGTGTGTGTTTGTGTGTGTGTGTGTATGTGTGTGTGTGTTTGTTTGTGTGTTTGTTTGTATGTGTGTGTGTATGTGTGTGTGTGCCGTCACCACCTCCGTCCCAGCCTCTGCTGAGGTATCAATCACATCCACAGGACTCCCTCCAGGCTCCCAGAGTGGATCTCTGCTCCACTTTCCAGATCTCAGCATGACCATCATGTCTAATTTAACACATGTGATGAAAACTGTTTCAAAATATCCTTCCCCTCGTGCTCGCACGCTCCCTTCCTGGTGGAGTTTACCATGAAGAAATATCCCTGCAGCTTAGCGACGGAAGATCATGTCAGCACAACACGTATGGTGCTGCAAGCTCTGGCTAGGTATGTAAAAAAACTGAAAAAAAATAAAATATATATATATATATATATACATAAACAAAACGTTTAGTCCATTTAGTTATTTGACCACACGGTTATTTTTTTGTAGCTCTTACTGGCAACACAAGCCACCATTTGTATTTTCTATGTATTTCGTATTGTATTTCCCCCCCACCTCCCCCTACCCTTTGTCTTTCACCACACAGCCACAACACAACCATAAATATTGCTAGGAAAATTGTTGGCGGCCATGATCCAAGAAATGAAATTAAGAAACCTTTGTTGGCCGCCTTGGTCCAAGAAATTTAATTAAGATACCACTGCTGACCAGCATGTTATCTATCTCATTATTCAGAACACAGCAGTCGGTCAGGCTCAGTGATCATACCACTGTTAGTATGCTCAGTTTATCATTAAGGTTAGTCATTACCCAACTCCATTACAGATCATTAAGTTAATATTATTATAGTGAAACTGCAGTTCTTTCCACAATTTATTTTTCCACATTGTTTGGCTTTGATTTCATTGTTTAAGAGGTGTACTCTCGTGTTAGAATCGCACATGCCGACATTACATTTACAATGGCATCTGCTCAACATGTGCCAACACAGCAGGTCTTCCACTAGTCATGGTTCCAGTGTGGCATATTTCCTCAGCATCATTAGGTTTACTAAGCACAGCTTTGTGTAAGATGTAACTTCAGCAATACAACTGAGCACCACACCATACACTTCCATTGCAAACATTTGTGTACTTCTTATTATGATTATTTCAGCGAAATACTTATATCAAACAATACCTATATCATCTTGTGGCATGCTCAGTAAGCAGCAAGTAGAGGCAACTGGACTAGAACACAGGGTACTAGAACACAGAGCCTTTACTAGAACACAGGGCCTGAACAAGAACACACTAGAACACAGGGCCTGTGTGCTGGATGATGAACACACTGATAAAAACCGTTTACCCTCAGCAACCTGCGACCAGCATCTCCCAAACACTTTGGAAATAAAAAAGTCCACGCCGACATTGGGCACGAGATCAGAAAACTTTTTTTTTGTTTTCTTGTTCTTCTTTTTTTTCATTTTCTTTTCTTTTCTTAGGAGAACTGCGAGCAGAACTGTCATCTTCTGCTCACTCCTCTCTCTACTTTGCGGATGGATTACACACTAATCTAATGTGATTAGGAGGATGAATATTCAGCGGCTGCAGAACGTCGCTTCAGCACACAGATGGCGTTTAACAGTTGAAGGATGACTCTATATGAACACCCCGAATGGAAATCTCCATTTATTTATTAAGTTATTTATATATTCCCCTCCCAAACACAGATGAACAGCCTCCAACGAAACTTTAAAAACTAAGTTGCGACGCGTAGCAAGTGTGTCTCTCAGGCAGATGCCGTCCCCTTGGCTGTGATTTTGGGGCGTGCTGACGCCAAAAGGTGACAACGCACCATGCTCAGCATCTTGCATTGACAAGTTCCCAGAATGCACGCAAAGCGGATCCGTCGAGCAGTTTAATTTTTTTTGTCAGAGGCGGGAGGTTATGATGTTGTGGAACTGTAATGAATTAATGATTAAAATGAAACGATTGCCACACAGCTTGAATTCATAATGTGGGCCTGGACAGAGAGGGAGATTCAAACAGTGGCACTCTCTCCATGCCAATTAGTTTTCCTGCCATTTATTTGATTGGATGGATTATGTTTGCACCCTGAGTTGCACCGTAATTACGCACAGTGCTACACTGAAATGTCAACACAATTTAAGTATGATGAATTCTACTCGTGTAGGACGGTGTCATTTCAGAACAGCAAATAAACAAACTGGACTGATTGTTAATCTGGAGATTCTTGTTGTGTGTGTGTGTGTGTGTGTGTGTGTGTGTGTGTATGTGTGTGTGTGTGTGTGTGTGTGTGTGTGTGTGTGTGTGTGTGTGTGTGTGTGTGTGTGTGTGTTGTGTGGAGGGGGGCATTCAAGTCCGCGGGCCTGGGGTGGTTGGGGGGGGGGGGGGGGTTGTATGTGTGAGAAAGAATGTAAATGTTGGTTTAAACAATAAGGCAGTAACAGATTATGTTTATTTTTAATTATTGTTTGTGAATGTGTTTCATTGTTTAATCAATATTTAATTTTCCATACAGATTATAGATAGACTACAATGTGGAAAGCCTAAAGAGGCATGCTCTAGGACATGAGTAATTATGACCGCCACGTGACAGCATATAGGTTTAGTCGGAGTTTTTTTTCTTTTTTTTTTCTCAGTTTGACGATTTTCTGTCAACGATTCCCGGGACACTGAAACACCGGGGTGCACGAAATTTGGTGGGCATGTAGCCCCACTAGATGAGCGTGGAACCATTGATTTTCGTTTAGATCTGTTGTACCCCTGTTGGACTGGACCCCTTTTAAAGAGGGTGGGGCAGTCCAGTTTTCTATGAATAAGTCGAAAACCGTAGGGCCTAGGAGGACCACATTTTTTTAGTATGTTGGTCTTAAGAGGCCACGTCAACCATTCCACTACCGCTTATTTCATGTATAGCGCCACCTAGTTACAAATGAAAAAGCAAAAATGGAGTGTTTTAAAAAATGTTAATTGTAAGTTGACAAGGTCAGAACTGCACGAAATCATTATGACACCTTCTGATTACACGTTAAGTTATGTGGAATTCCGTTCACGGGGGGCATGCAATACATTGATTTATATAGTTATACACCAACTGGCCTGTAGGTGGCGCGACACAGTTTTCTTCGAATATCCCGAGAACCGTAGGGCCTAGGAGGGCCAAATTGTTCTTGTATGTTTGTGTTAAGGGGCCATGCCAACCTATACCATAACCAGTCATTACATGTATAGCGCCACCTAGTTAAAAATTTAAAAGCAAAAATGAGAGTCTTTTACAAAGTTTGAAGGGTGTGGGCGTGGCAGACCCTCAAACTATGCACTCTTCACAACTCCAGTCACTTATAACTTATGCATATATTGTCGAAAGTGCACAAAATTGAAAGTGGTGGATCATTATGAGGCCCTCTGAATGCATGGCAAGTTTCGTGCAATTTTGTCCATGGGGGGCCATACAATATTTTTTTTTTATGTGACTGTACACCAACTGGCCTGTAGGTGGCCTGACACAGTTTTCTTCGAATATCCCGAGAACCGTAGGGCTTAGGAGGGCCACATGTTTTTTGTATGTTTGTCTTAAGGGGCCATGTCAACCCATTCCATAACCACTCATATTATGTATAGCGCCACCTAGTTAAAAATGAAAAAGCAAACATGAAGTCATGTAATTGCAGGTATCTCTGGCTTACATGTTCAACCAAATCATCAAAATCTATCACAAATAATTCCTTTAATACATACAAATGAAACACAAACCAATTTACACACACAAAACACATAAAAACACACAAACACACTGCCACCATGACTCATTCTGTGCCAAAACCTACTGAACAGTTCGGCGGTCATATTTTGTAACGCTTTGCGTTACGTCTAGTTTATAACATTTTTGTCTATGTATACTGTCTGTATTACTTGAATTTTACTCTCCGATGTTTTTTCTCTGTATAACTTGAACTGCTTTTCTTTAACTGTATATTCATGATGATCCCCAGGGAGACTAGTGACGACTTTATGGAAGCTAATAGGGATCCAAATAAACAATAAACAATAAATAAACATGCTTGGCAGTTACTTTAACTAGTCTGTACACAACCAAGAGAAATAATCCCTATTGGCTCTAGCACATCTCACTCACAGCAGCAGGCACTCCCACGCTCAACAATGGAGGTTCAGCAATCCAGTTTGCACTCGATTAAGAAAATGATCAGGGATTGAAAGACGGCGCGAAATAACGGGGCAAAAATGCTTCAACTGCAATCACATGTTTCTTACGCATGCCACAAACCATACACAAACACACACACACAAACACACACACACACACATCATACACATAGCCTACATAAACTGGGATCCAACCTTTGCACATGTATCACAGTGCATGTACATACTGCAGAGAGAGACGTACAATGACTTCTCTAAGAGGCCAGCATGACTGTGTATATTCCCATAACACTTCTTCACACAGTGATATTGGGGCCATTCCAGCCCTTGGAAGTGGCTCTCTGCTTTTCCCTAAGGACTCTTTAGGCAGTATTGGGTTCAGCGCAGCAGTATTCACCACCGCAACCCAACACCAAGCCATACACACTCATCCTCCTCAAAAGCCAGCACTGGTTTATTGCCGCATATCAACTGTGTGTTTGATTTAGCTGTGTCAAAACATACACCGCTGTGCGTTATGCGGAATAACACCCATGAGAGCATGTGCCCTGGTATCCAGCCTAAACGCCTTGGCACCTTGTTTAAGATGAGAGATTCATTAGCCCAAGGAGTGCCAGAATGAGTGCATCACCTGATCCTGTCTAATAAGGTGTTTGAATTAATTTTACAATTAATTTCAAAAGCCTGGGGGATGATTGATGAAATGTCAATATATTTTATTAATATAATTAATTTCACATATATACACATACACATACACATACACATACAATTACAATTACACATACACATACACATACACATACACATACACATACACATACACATACACATACACATACACATACACATGCACATGCACATACACATGCACATGCACATACACATACACATACACATACACATACAAAAATTGCATTATGCAAAGCTTAAGTCATTGATTCGGTCTGTTACCTTTACAAACCACACTTTAACACCCTTACACTCACCACACACACATAAACACACATACACACGAACACACACACTCACACATACACACACACACACACACACACACACACATACACACACACAATTACACACTGTACTTTACTGGAGCCCTTTCCATGTGCATTCCAGGTGCTGTGAAATGCTCTGTTAAAACATAATCATGCAGAAGCCAATTTTAAATTTGTTAATTTGTATTTGAACCCCTATGAAACCGGCAGGATCCCAGGCGCTGTGACGAGGCAGCCGACGCTCGAGTTCGGTTCCCTCTGCGGCGTGTTTGTTTCTCTGTTCTACTAGCAGATGGCCGCAGCCACGGGAACCACGGGAGCCGAACCCGCCATGACTGACTGGCTGCCGGAGAAATTAAAGGGGATTATTTTCCAAATCCCCTCAGCTTGAGCATCGAGCATAGTTCCTGGAGGTAAATATGCATTTCCGGGGCAGCTAAATTAACTGGGGGGTCCCCTGGGGAGACAGCTGAATGGAAGTGCACAATGTCCTATACAACATGCTGGAGTGCCTTTTCCCCTCCTAAGGCCCAGCAATAAAGGTGTGCATTAGCCCTTACCACGATCACACTGAGGTAGCTGTTGTCCTCAGGGTTGAACCCATTTCCTGCTACGTTCAGCTTAGCTCTGGATAGAGACATTCTGTGTTTGAAGATGCCACACTGACACAGGTTCCGTCCTTCACATTCTCAACAAAGCGCTATGCTACATTACACCCAAAAACCCCTTTCCTGGGTGCCACTTCTCGGGGGGAATAGATACGTTTACAAGTCATTTATTTTTATGTGGAAAGAACCAGGAAAGTCACCCTCAGTAAACTGACTTTAGGAACACGCCAGCACTTATCTTCTTCTTCCTATCAGGGGCAGCACGCCGTGCAGAGACTTCTGATTACACAGACGATGGCAGCTTCAGGGACGTAAAGACAAGCAGCACATACAGAAGCTGGCTCTGGAACGGGCCTGGATATAGTCCGGGTCCAGAGCATACAGCGTCTGCTGCCATGATAATATCAGCGTACACAAAAGACAACTGTCCAGGCTATCAAACACTGTCAAAGCCCACAAACTAGAAATAATTCAGCTGTTTTGCCAGTCCCAAAACTAAACTGCGAAATGATTAAACTTCAGTTTTGCTTGTTGTCATATACTGTATATGGAATCTGTCAACACTAATATGATCTATACATCAGTGTTTCAGTTATTCAGATCTCGCCTAGCTCTGATGTTGATGTATACATGCTGTGCAAATCAAAACTGCTCCATATTTAGGAACAGAGTAAAATCAAGAGGTGGTTGATTAGCGAAGCTGTTTTGAAGATTAAGGTGTAGCTATTAGAGAAAAATGCAGGAGACAAACAACGAATGCACACACTCTAGGGAACGCAACAGACAAGCCGCTGTCAGAGCTTTCAATGCTTGTCATCAAAAAAGACATGTCTACAATGGGTCTATTCACCTACCCAGAGGGATGACACATTTAAGAAGTAGGACCCTCCATACTGACAATCCCACACCTTTTCATAAAGAGATAGGAATGCAATAGAACTCAAATGCTAATCAGCAAGTTAGTATACTAATTAATATACTGCACTACCATCTGTTTATGCCATGAATAAAAGCCATGAATAAAAGCCTTAGGATGTTTGCAGTTGCTCAAACGCTATCATATGGCGAGAGCTCAATGGCCAGCGATCAAGGAAGGAGAAATCATTATAAGACTAGACAGCAGGAACTCAGAAATCATTATACAGATCTGCTCTCCACCTCGAGGGTCACCTCGACAGTTCACCATTTCACTCTAAAGACCCACATCCAAATAGATTTGTTGGTCCCCATGTTGCTAACAGGGTACAACTGAGGTAAGCAGTGTAGCTAATATTCCATAAAAATGTTGATGACATAAAAACAGGTTTGCTCAATTCTCACCAAGCTGTGTGGTTTCTGTCAATACCTATACTCTTACATAATAACTACTCTCCCATTACTCCTCAGAGGTACATTTTTACTGAACCTTCATCATTATATTTACTGAACCTTCATCATTATATTTACTGAACATTCATCTTCATATTTACTGAAAATGCATCATTATATTTACTGAACATTCATCATGATATTTACTGAAAATGCATCTTTATATTTACTGAAAATGCATCTTTATATTTACTGAACATTCATCATTATTTGAATTAATTAAACTGTCACAGACTTCATGAGTAGGAGAAAAGCATCATATCACTAGATCTACTGCAAAGTCAATATGAAATAAACCACTTTAGAATGTTCTTACAAAGCCCAAATATAAAGATACCCCACTAATGATGTTCCTTGGATGATCACAAGGTCTTTCTCTGTGATCAGTGATGTTTGGGAACGAGTTTCAGTGATTTGTGGCTTTAGCCATGAATTGTGTCTAAGAGGGTGGCCCAGGGAAGGAACAAACAACAGCAGTGATTGATTTCCATTTCAATTCTAGCCTGTAATTTTGTGTAGCGAATGGCGTTAATTCCATCTGAAATCGATACCTAATTCTTCCTAATGAGCAGTCTCACACTGTGACTGTGAATATAAGCAACTAACAGTAAACCTACAAGATGGCCAAACAAATTTGTTTTAATGAGAATGATATGCATTTTAATTTAGAGACACAGCACGATGGAGAGATCAAGAGAAATGTAAAAGAGAGAGAGAGAGAGAGGCTAGTCAGCCAAGAAGCAGTGATGGATTCACACAGCTCTTTTCCATCTCTGAGGATGACACCAATTTCTCATGAATGTGTGAACTGCCTCCACAGATGCCGTTTGGACCACGCCTCCTGGTGTGTGGTGACTTGCAGGGATATTGCATGTGACTGCGATCTTCCCTTTGATGCAGCACAATCGCTGCATGTCCATGCATTGAAGGTGACAGTGTGAGTGTGTGGTAATGTGATAAGGTGGTAAGGTGGCAAGGTGGCATGGTGGTACTGAAATGTTGGGAGGACATTGTTGATAGGGATGTAGTGTGTGTGTGTGTGTGTGTGTGTGTGTGTGTGTGTGTGTGTGTGTGTGTGTGTGTGTGTGTGTGTGTGTGTGCTACTCACAACGGTCCAGGCCTTCATCAGAACCGTCTGGGCAGTCATCCTCTCCGTCGCAGAGCCACCGAACAGACACACACGTCTGCGGGTTGTGACAGAGAAACTCCCCAACGTCACACACAGGGGCTTCTGGGTAGGCAGGGCAGGGGAGGGGAGGGCAGGAGAGGGGAGGGGAGGGCATGGAGGAAGAGAATGGCAGCGTCATGACTGATGGATCAGGCTATGGAGGATATGACTGATGAGACAGATGACCCTCAGGCCATCCTAAGGCTTAGACATGGGGTGCATGCGATCAGAGCTGCCATGGTTTGAACCGGATGATGATGACATTTTGATGTGCGTGTGGTGTGTGTGTGTGTGTGTGTGTGTGTGTGTGTGTGTGTGTGTGTGTGTGTGTGTGTGTGTGTGTGTGTGTGTGTGTGTGTGTGTGTGTGTGTGTATGTGTGTGTGGTTTGTGTGTTTGTTTTGATGTAGGTCTGGTGTATTATAAATAGTAATAAGAGTATTTTCATGCATCATTTCAGGTTTGGGCCAAAGATTACCTTTGAAGTGTTTATCTGTGACTTTCAAAATAAACAGCCTTTTAAGCCTGGCTGACCTGCTTTGCTTTCGGGGAACTGAAACTGAACTGAAAATTATTTAACGCACAGCACGGCCCTGTCTGGTGCCTGCTCAGCCTTCCTGAAAGGTTCGGCAACTGTGTTCCTCAAAAGCGCTCCATCGCAAGTTTGTGTTGACAAGGTCCCTTCTGCTGACTGTCAGCGCAAAGCTGTGATCACACCAGAGCGAGCTGACGTGCCTTCGCTAAAGATCTCAAATCCACCAGGCTCAACTCTTCTCCTTAAAGTCAAGAGAGAAGCCGTGAGCCTATAGAAGACCACGCTCTTGTTTTTGTAGCGTATGCAAAATAAAACACGGCTCGTGTGGCTTTACGTCCGCTGGAAAAGGTATTCGGAGAATCTGCCATCGGTAGCTGGCTTAAGGATCTGGCATAGCACCTGTAGTAACAGGACTTACACTGTAATCATTCCCACAACTTCTTGCTAGATGCCTGGATGAGGACACGCAAGCCCACATGTGCCAAGGCAGAAAGCCTCCAGCAGATATGTACTCCTCCCAGTTTAACACGACAGTGTTTGGATCCTAAGATGTTTTTCCCTGAATCTTCTTGCACAAAGTTTTCTTTTTGTACATGTTAAATCTGCATGTATGCTACATTGACATTCTATAGCACATTCATTTACACTGCTTAATGCATGTAAGGTATGCAAGGCATACATAATACAAGACTACTAAGATAGATATATAGATCTCTAACATGCTAAGGGACCCTGTTCGAAAGAAGCTATAAATACCAAATAATGAATCCGAGTTTGTGGCAGATATCAGAACAAAACACCTGATAAATAATAGAATGCCTTCTGGAAAAAAAGTTAAATTACATAAGTGTGTTTTGTTGCCAACACAGTGCTGTTTTACCAATCTTGACATTTCCACTTATTTTTGTTCATCTCTAATTGCACTGGAGTGTCAGGAAATCCATACAAGTTGGAGACGTTTCTTTGACACGAGTTGAAACAGTGAATAAAATGTCGTTCCTGCTCTCTACCATCTCAGATTAGAAAAACAGATATTAAAATGTCAGTCAGAATAAACTGTCACTTCATTGGAAATGTCCATCAAAGATAAACATTTGAATGAGAACGGCTTGAAGTCTGCTTAATAACTGCTGCCAATGTCTACTGGAGCTTTTGAGATGCTCATTTCCCCGTCTCTGTAATCCATTTTTAAATCTGAATACCATTGATGTTGTTGGATATGCAACACCACGTCATTGTTCTACAAAGATAGAGCCTCCCATCACACCAGGCTGATTCCAAAATCCTAGAACGTCACACCACATGATCAGAGAAATATATCTAGAATAGATAGACTCTCTTCATGTGGAGGACAATGTATTTTGTAGAAGAAGAGCAGAAAGGAGAAGAAGAAGACAGAGAAAAAGTGGAGGAAGTCTGAGTGGAGGAAGAGAAACCGTACAAAAGAAAGGAACAGGAAGACAAATAGAAGAATACAGAGGATATCAAAAGAACGAAAGTTTTGATAACACCCAAATTTCTGAGACAAATGTCAAAACAGCAGCTGCCTTGTTTCGGCTGACAAGAGTGGCTCTGAAGGGTTTTCATTTCAACTTAGAGTCAAAGGCTGGCGCAGGGCTACACACCCACCTTTCAAACCCAAGCATTTCCATAACAGTAGGGGGTGAGTGTGCGTATGTGTGTGTGCGTGTGTGTGTGTGTAAGTGCAGCACCTGGCTGAGTTAAAGTCATTACCAGACTTACTCCATGCCCCCTGCTGCTTGTGTGGGCAGGACGCACTTCGTCATAAAAGCCCGGCATCTTTGTAATGCCACCAGCTTTCAACCTCTGAGCTCTGCGTTTGAGAGAGGGAAGACAGGGGTGTCCGCTGAAGAGACGGCGGTTCAAAGGCAGCCATCAACTCTGCTTCCCCCTCGCTCACCTTTCTTCTTCTGGGGGCTCTTGACAGGGAACAGTCGAGGCAGAAAAAAAAATAACAATAATTCCATTTTTTTTTTGCATCATCGCTTGTTTGGCTATAGGGGGAGTTCAGAGACGAGGAACTTTCAGTTAACTTCTACTTTCCTGCAGTTTAACTATTGCAAACCTGACATGACAGCTTATGCTGTTCTGCACTCTGTTGCCCTACTTGCATACATGGAGGACCTTGCTAGCATACATGCAAGAGCCTGTTTGCATGTTAATTGTACAACAACTACAGTACATACACGAAAATCAGAGTGATAGCTTAACCATTGCATTAAAACAGGAGTGTGAACTTAGCGTGTGTGTGTGGTGTGTGTGTGTGTGTGTGTGTGTGTGTGTGTGTGTGTGTGTGTGTGTGTGTGTGTGTGCGTGTATGTGTGTGTGTGTGCGTGTGTGTGTGTGTGTGTGTGTGTGTGTGTGTGTGTGTGTGCGTGTGTGTGTGTGTGCGTGTGTGTGTGTGTGTGCGTGTGTGTGTGTGTATTGTCACTGAGGCTGAAACTGCAGTAAAGGTGTTTGAAATTGTAATCCTATTCTGTGTGAGTGTCGGGGGTATGTTGCCCTGAGCCTATGTTTAAAGCTTCAAAGTACTAGAAAATCACTAATGGCATCAAGAGACTACGAGGAGAAAATGCCTAGACTAAGGCAATCATGGTCTCTCGCTATGCAGTTTGAGTATATTTAATCTAGCCTACCTTGTACAGTGGAAGGCATATATTTCAAGATCAAAGAATACTCTTCTGCTGTTTATTTCCTTATTGTTATTAACTTAGGGTGCCGCTGTCTCATTCATGGACGACTTGGGTGTGTATTCCCTAATGTTTTTTCTCTATTTATCTTTCAACGGGGGGTACTTTTCTTTTCCTTTCTGTTTTTTTGGGCATCCAGGTGCGTGTTGAATAATATGGGTTTATGCGACGACAACAACAACAACCACCACAACAATACAATACAATACAACAAAACAATTACAAACAAACAACCAACAAAAGACCTTCTCTGTCTCTTTGTAAATGGATTGCACCCAGCGGTGTGGCGTGGCATGCCTACAGAGAGGTAGATAAATGACACCAGGAGCCTCAGGCCACTCAGTACCTCCAGACGATCCATCACGGGCCTACACCCTCTGAGGGGAAGGCCGAGTCCTAAACAGGGTCAATAATGGGTCCTTTTGGTCAGCGCTCTGTGGGTGAGGACCACTAATCATGCCACGTTTTCACCGCGGCTGCCAAAGCAGGCTAAGGTATTTCAGGGGTACACCACACATCTCACCAGCAACCCCACTGCATTGCACTGTATCACTAAAAACAAGCATCGCATGCTGTGTGCAGTCATTCAATCACCAGCAACACCATTGCATTGTACTGTATCGCAAAAAAAAAAACATTGCATGATGTATGAAGTCATTAAATCAGCAAAGGATGTCTGTTTGTTCTCTAATTTGTCATTTCACAAATTTGTAGAGAGCATAAAAATAAAAATAAACCCACTAAGGGGTGATATTGGGTCTCAGTTTAAATCTACTTATATCATTATATATCTAATCATTCATTCATGATCACATTCAGTGTCATATGACTTCAATGATCGACAGCCGTGAGGCTGCACATGTAGATAAACCCATCTCCCCTCTCTCCTCGCCACGTCCCATCCATGGCTAATTTAAACCCAACATTTAAACCCAACCAGAAGGAAATCAATCCAGCCACATTAAGCACCTTGCATTAGCTGCACCTTGCATTAGCCGCACATCCTTTATCCTTTTTTTAAAAAGGGGGAGCTGCATTTTTCTCTCTTTTCACAAGAGACGTTTAACTAATGGCTATCATCAATGCATTAACATGGGAGCAGTCTCTTCAGCACTCACCAGAGCCAGCGCAACACACCTCTGTAATGTATCAGCCTCCCGCTCTCCAGCATGATCCCCCTTGCTAAGAACGCATGAATAATTCAAATAGATTTTAAAACCTGGTCTTGCGATTCCGTGCAGATTTTTAGCATGATTCTGCTTAATTTGATATTCCCCGAGCTTGCTGGAAATACTCAGGAGACCAATGGTTGGGGGATTTTGTTTACTCTTTTACTCGCTCAATCGCTGTAGCTGCTCAGAGGAAGCATTTGATCTACCTGGTGTTATCACAACAGCCCTGCCGGCACACCGCTCTCAATAGGCCCCCAATCTAAAAATAAAGGTGGATCACACAACACCGCAACGGAGAAGGGAGAACCAGAGCCACGTGCTTTAGATACTGTACCGGGTTCTGATCTGCTTCTGCTATCGACAGCAAGTAAGATTTCATGCACCTGGAATCACTGTCATGAACAGACTCAGCTTTCGTTCGACTGAGCGTTTTATCCATCACAGGTTTAACCTTTAGTCTGGTGCTGAAATACTTCACGTAAACGACATGTGAGCACTTTGAAGCAAAACAGCCTAACTGCATTGCAATCTCTGACATCACCCACGTTCCCTCCCCATTCTTGAGCCGCCCCGATTCAATTTCGCTCGATCAGGGCGTGAGGAGTTCGAGGTGCTGGTGGGTTTGTTAGGCGGGGTATCAATAGACGCCAAGCACGAAACAGCATTGATTGAGCTGGGACTTGAACCCACTGTCGCCCCAATTGATTCCATTTCGCTCAGATCTCTGTTGGCAAACTATAAATAAAACACCCTTGGAACGCCCATTGACCTTGCTATGGATTGTACATTTTCAGGCAGTGTAATGGCGAATTGGCCATAGCCAACCGAACACTTTGACCCAGTTATTCAATGAAGGTCTGTCTGCCTTCTCCCCCAGTTAGGGCCATTTGTCTAAACGCCATAATGCTCTGCTTGCAAAGATGGTGACAAGCCCGAGACATAAACTTCTAATTAAGATTTATGGCTAAAAATGCCGAGGCAAAATGTAAGAAAAAATGTTTACCAATGCAGAAATGCATGAAAAAAAGTGGATTTTTTTTTCAAAATCATCAGCAACACGACATTCAGAAAAAGTTGTAGCTCGATTAACTGCTTTGTGAACTTCATTAACACGTCTCTCAAATGAATTTGCCAGGACAAAGAACTAAAACTGCTCCAATTATGTCACATGACTATACAGGCGATTAAGATGCCATTAAATAGTTCATTGTTAACAATTAAATAAACGAAATAATCAACACAAATTAAATGCAATCAAATTTAGTCGATTACAATGAGTTTGTGTTTGCCACGTAGTAATCAGTTCAAATATGTAATAAGCCATCATTGTTTATGGCTGTTAAACCCAAAGATGCATAATATTTAGTGCTACAAAAGTCACATGCAAGGAACTGGCCACTATGCGTACCCTTTCCGAAAAATCACATTATGCTAATGCAACTTAAGAGACTTACAAGCTTTTTCTGTGCAAGTTTAGCAAGAAACATAAAATTCAAACATTCCCTTATATACTGTTTTTAATCTTTGGCTTTCACTTTAACCGTCATCCTTTTTACAGCGGCATTTTGTAAAAATACTGCCAAGTTTAGCAAGAAACATAAAATTCAAACATTCCCTTATATACTGTTTTTAATCTTTGGCTTTCACTTTAACCGTCATCCTTTTTACAGCGGCATTTTGTAAAAATACTGCCAAGGAGTGAATTTACACAGAAACCTTTTTATGAGTGGAAGTTGAACCAAATCCAGCTCCCTATGTGTGGCCGTAAAAGCACTTGTTCTGTGGAAGATGTGAAACTCTGGGTATTTATGTGTCGCAAATGAAAAGCAGATTGTGGTTGTGCGCAGCGTAAATATATGATCTCATCCCTCCTGCGCTGAAAACTACCTGAACCCCCCAGATGGGGAAGAGAAGCTTTACATAGTTTAAAGTCTGCTGGCGTAAGGTGACGTGACGGTGGTACATCCTAAGACGTTTTGCTGGGGAAATGTTGTGTCTGATTTTTCCCAACGACCCAGTCTTCACACCTCACAGTGTGACAGCTTAACCACTGCTCAGAGTTACTTCCTCTGATCAAAGTTTTTAATACTATTTATGCTCTGCGAGACAGGCAAGTACACACAAACACACACACAAGCATGCACGCACACATACACACACACACACACACACACACACACACACACACACACACACCCACATACAAACATGCACAATCCAAGTTGATACATGCACATACATCCACACACACATTTCAGTCTCTTGAAGGTTGCCTATGAGTTGCAAAGCTGACGTGCTTTACATGCATGACATATATCGCGACACAGCAGACATTTCTGGCTCTTCCGTTTGCCCTGACCCTCAGTGATAGATGCTTGTTTTCCAGTGGGAGGAGACCGTCACCCCACTGCAGTTATTGATGCTGTCTCCTCAAAATAGCTTGACTCTATGTGGATTCGGCTCCCTTTGATACAGCTGCCAGGGCACACTCTCCACTGAAGACGAGCAGATGAATCAAACCCGTGAAGTAAATGAACTGCATCCCCAGCTGTGTGGAGAAATGGCTTTCGTGCGCTCTGTGTCATGCTGTTAAGATAATAATAATAATAATAATAATAATAATAATAATGTGTATATTCACTCTGGGGCTGTAAACCACTGTTTTAAAACACATTGCCCCAAGAGGAGCACACACACACACACACACACACACACACACACACACACACACACACACACACACACACACACACACACACTCACCCACACACTCCTAATATGGACAGGCAAGTTGTAGGAACGTAATATCTCAACCCTAAATAGCACAGTTTAGACAGACAAAAACAGCGAGAGACTTTTGGGGGAAATTAAAATTCTTGTTTATTCACCGGTTGTGAATTGCCACAGTTATCAGGGGGTCTTCATAATGTATTGACTACCAGACAGAAGGATTTGTATTCCAGCTAATTCTGCTGACATCTGTTAGCACTGAGTTGATTAATGCATCCAAAACTTCAGAAAAATATTGCAGAAACAATGTAGGTCACTATAGATGGTGTGTGTGTGTGTGGGGGGGATTTTAGAACACTTTCTATTGTAGCCA
>NC_137922.1:23024939-23094939 GCF_963457725.1 Sprattus sprattus | reverse complement strand
GTCTCTGTCTCTCTGTCTCTGTCTCTCTCTCTTTCTATGTCTCTCTCTCTCTCTTTCTATGTCTCTCTCTCTCTCTTTCTCTCTCTCTCTTTTTGTGAGCGTATTGGGCGTGAATGCGCCAGGACTGTCAGATGGCCACCACTCTGTCTCTGCCACAAAATCGACAGGGCTACAAAGCCTGCAGGTGGCCAGCCCCCCCCCCCCCCCCCCCCCACCGTGCCAGCATACTGTATTGACTGCACTTCTTTCAGTAGCTCTAACGCGTGTGGTGTGTTTGTGAGTGTGTGGTGCGTTTGTGAGTCTGTGGTGCGCTTGTTAATGTGTGGTGTGTGTGGTGTGTTCAGGGGCTCTTACGCGTGTGGTGCGTTTGTGAGTGTGCGTTGTGTGGGGTGTGTGTTGTGTTCAGGGGCTCTTACGCGTGTGGTGCGTTTGTGAGTGTGTGGTGTGTGTGGTGTGTGTCTGGTGTGTTTTAGGGGCTCTAAACCGGTTGGTGCATTTGTAAGTGTGTAGTGTGTGTGGTGTGTTCAGGGGCTCTTTTGTGTGTGGTGCGTTTGTGAGTATGCGGTGTGTTCAGGGGCTCGAGTGTGGTGCGTGAGTGTGAATGTGGCTGTGTGGCGCCCCTTTACAAAAAGGACACTTAGAAATTATAACGTGAACAATTTCAAAGACAATAGAAACAAGTACAAACTACTGATGCAATCTAAATTTGAGATTTTTAAGACAAAGTTACATAAACTCAGTGGAGTCTCCTGTCTACCTGTAATACGTGAAGGTAAAAGAGACCAAATGTAGTGTGATTTTACAGAAAATATAATTATCTGGGTCAATATCCCTGCATGCCTTGATAAGTATAGAAATCGACTCTCTTTTAAAATGATGTCATCAAAACTATCTCATATTAGGCACACTACAGTGTTGGTGCCTCTCTAAAAATTATTATAGACACTGAGACTTCAAAATGTGATCCATTACTTGATCTAATGTTGCAGTAACAAGGTGCATTTGCACATGGGAGTGTGTGTGTGTGTGTGTGTGTGTGTGTGTGTGTGTGTGTGTGTGTGTGGTTGTGTGTGTGTGTTTGGCTGTGTGTGTGTGTGTGTGTGTGTGTGTGGCTCTGTGTGTGTGTGTGTGTGTGTGTGTGTGTGTGTGTGTGTGTGTGTGTGCGTGTGTGTGTGTGTGTGTGTGTGTGTGTGTGTGTGTGTGTGTTCATGTGTATGAGTGCACTAGTGCTCGGAGTCTGAAACATTAGGTCAAGGAGTATAAAAAATGAATTGCAAACAGCAGGGACTAATGCAGCTCAGTTACTTAGGAGGCCAAAGCCCTGAGTGATTGCATCAGCCTGATAATGAACGTTCTGTGCGTTACTGGGAACACTGCTTCCCTCCATTATCTAACATCACTAAATTAGGCTAATTAAGAATTTAAGGACAAATGGACCCCACTCATTAGTATCGCTGCAATATATGGCACTGTCACTATACTGCTCGAATTTTCAAACACCTAATTTCTCCCCACCCGACTCCTCTCACACATATGGGTTGTGTGGAGATGGCATGGCGATGACCCAATGTGCATTATACGCCACGGTAGCTAATAGCAGAGTCTGAGAGGCTTCACGTGGTAATGAATCGCAACTTGATCTCCCTGACATAAGCATATCTCTCAGCGCACTTAAAAACCTCTAAAAGGCTTAAATGGAAACAGGGGTATGAATTCACGTTGCGCCCATGCTCCGCTCCTCGCCGCCCTCCCATCCTTTGACTTTACCGGGAGTGGGCTTTATGGGCTCCGCAAATGGAAGGGGAAGATGCAAGGCCCACTTATGAAGGTGCGAGCGAAGGCGAGAGCCGCTTTTGGAGAGTGTGTGACATGCTCTGTGTGGACGCGTCTGGTGACTCTCAGATCAAACAGGTGCAGCTGCTAGAGGACACCTTCGCTTTTAAAGCATGGAAGCAAATAAATAAATAAAACAGCTCGGAATTAAAGGCTCGAAATAACACCATTTGTTTTGGCGGGCCCTCGGGCAAGGATAATGGCCTGTGTATTAAGCATGGAGGATTTATTCAAACACGTAATAGCAGGGCTCTAATGAGGTTATCTTTTTTAAATAACCCATTTTCAGCCTTGGACAGTGATATCTCTGAGCCATCAGCGACGCCTCGAAGCACCCTATACTGCAACGCTACTTGTCCATCTCTCACATAAGAACTGCCAAAGAAACAGAAAACTAAATGCTGCAAATTAAGGTTCATTTTGCAAAAATCCAAAAGATAATGAGAAGAAGGTACTGCTAAAAGAATCGACCTTTGTTTATTAGTGCATTTCATTAGTGATATTAACAATCTTACTTTTTTGTTACCTTTAAATTAAGTGCCTGTGGAATTAAAATGTCTGTTAATAATTCAACTTAACTATAATTATACTTACTCCTTCAAGGCAGCACAGCCCAAAGGAGAGGTGTCTCTGGAAAGCTATTTGGCCCTGATTAAGCTCAGATGTGGCCCTGGTCTGGCTCAGACGTGGCCCTCATCTGGCTCTGATCTGGCCATGGTCTGGCTCTGATCTAACCATGGTCTGGCTCTGATCTGTCCCTGATTTAGCTCAGACGTGTCCCTGGCTCTGATCTGGCCCTGGTCTGGCCCAGATCTGGCCTTCACGTTGCAGATTTAGATCTATTCCACAATTAGCCACAAGCAAGGGAACATGATTAAGGATGCATGGCCAATGAGGAGTGGGTGTCTCTGTCGTAGCACTTTCTTCCATCTTAACCGAACACCTAAACAACTAAAATGGCTTATCAAGATACCCTCTCTTTTTAGACCTTGACAGTTAATCCAGGTGCACTTTTTGCCAATAAACTATGCACACAATAGGCTCTAATGACAAAGCTTAATCAATCGCATTGAACTTTTAACATGACTGTGAATAATCAAAAATGAAATGGCTCCTATACAGAGATTTTCCCACCTTTTATTCTGTACATTAGTAGTAACGAGTATTAGGATTTAGTTAAATCAGTGTTAAAAAAGTCACCAGCATTTAGTGTTTCAGGAGTACTATTTCATACTATGTCCATCCTTCACTGGAGAATGTTAGAATTCAGTTAAATTGGTACCAGAGGAAAGAAAAGACCACCAGCAACCACAGCAGAAGGGAAGATGAGAGGCAAGTCTGTGATCTTACATAGTGGCTGCTGAGGTTAAACTTTAATCACACAAACACCTGCTGTCAGGAGCCTCACTCGGCACCCTGTCTTTATTCACTTGCCAACATCCAAATCACTTAATTCACGTTTTAAAGCACCGCCTCTTAATCATATATGACTATAAAGTAAATACTATATAAAGAAATGTCTATGAAGATAGTACTCGGTGGTCGGTACAAAAAATGATGACATTCTTCGAACTAAGCATCTCTATTGCAAAGAAGGCTTTAAAACAAAAGTCAATTTGATCTTGACACGAAATTAAGAAATAATACTTTGAAGCCCTGAATTGAAAATCATTATTCAGAGATAGAGGGAATGAGAAATGCCTCGAGTGGTCGGCTGAACAGTGGTATATCTGCATGTAGCACACTATAGTGGAATTATTCAGAGACAGATGTCTAGTAGTCAATAACACAGCGGCCATGCCAAGAGTCCGGCCCTCAATGCCCAGCATCTCTTTGTGCATAGGCTTCTATTCAAAGGAAACGCACAGAGGGATGCTATTCAGCGTAGACTGACGGGAAAAGTGGGTCTAGAGTGACGCACGCAGTAGAACCTGGCATTATGTTATTCTGAAGTCGAGAGTGACGTACCCAGTAGAACCAGATATTATGTTATTCACAAGTCGAGAGTGACGTACCCAGTAGAACCTGACATTATGTTATTCTGAAGTCGAGCGTGACGTACCCAGTAGAACCAGATATTATGTTATTCACAAGTCGAGAGTGACGTACCCAGTAGAACCAGATATTATGTTATTCACAAGTCTAGAGTGACCTACCCAGTAAAACTGGCATTATGTTATCCCTCAAGTTGTAAAAAGATGTGTAGATGTCTATAAGTATCATTGGGTCCATCACTTTCCTCTGTTACAGTATCAGAACCTGAACCTCAGAGGACTAAGTCTAATCCGTCTCTCAGTCCAAATCATAACCCTGACTTGTGCTTCACCAATACCGCTGAGACCATTCAGCAGTACAACAGAATGTCTTACTAGTTCCAATCTCATTCATTTAAACCACAGCATCAGGTTACAATGAGCCTTTTTCAATGTGCTCTATGGAAACCAAAGTCTGAAGCCCCAGGAGCGAGCCTCAGGCGGCATACAGTATACTGTACGTGTCAAGTGTTTTGCCTCGTTCTTCTTTTTTTCCAGTTTACATCAGCTTCTGTCTTTGAAGATGGCCCATTTAAAGCTGGCACAAAGCAATTGTGCAGATGTCACCACCGCCCATGAACATTATTATGATGCCGTGATGATTTATTATCATCTGACAGGAGAACAAAGTGACCCACTTGGAAAAAGAATTAGAAATGGGACAAAATGAGGAGATGGCAAGCGTCGGCCACCGTCCATTTTAATTTTCACCGCCATCCAAATCGCCGGCAAAGTAGGCGCCTGAAGCAATGTCAATTCAATCAAAACAGGAACCAGGCTCACAAACAAGAAAAAACAGGCAATCTAGAGAACCGCCAAATGTCTCTGTTTGGTCACATGGCTCCAGCAGTCCAACACATGGCTTCAGTACCATGGACAGCGAATACAATCTCAAGCTGTGTAAACCGACAGCATCATGAGCAGAGGAGGATCTTTAGAATGACACAAAAGTTAATTATATTCGTCATCAAGGGGATCTCGCTCTTGTATTGCCTGTACATTAACAAAGTGAAAATAACAAAATATAACAATAATTCGTTTTTTTGCTCGAAATGTCTGAATGTTAATTATACCTTCTGCAACGGCGCATTACGCCTATGACTGCATCTAGTTTCAGTGGAAATATGATGCACAATAATGAAACGGTTTGGACCAACAAATAAATCAAAGCACTGATGACATGGGGTATGAAAGGAGACTGATAGTGCAAGATATGTACTCAAGCGAATAATCTGTTGACTTGTATAACACAGTTGAGAAAAAAAAAGGAAAGTATAGTTAGTTCAAGCACAGTAGGGTGAAATGCTCATAATCCATCAAGAGAGATACACACTGGTATTGTGTACACGGCTGACTATAGGTGAAGCTCTTCAAAACCTAAGATTGGTGAAATGAATACAAAACAAAACAAAACTTAAATGTGAACTGTGAAGAAATGACCAGGTGAGGACACAGCATGGGGAGCCGTGCTCTCTGTGTGTCTGCGTCTGCCATTGACATTCTGTCACGGGGAGGAGAAGATTGCAGTGCGGCAGCATTTTGTTCCGGGTTTGGCCTGCTGTTCTGTTCAGAGTGTTGCCAATGTGCCATTAGGAGGACTGGGAGACGCGTCTCCTTTTGATAGCATTAGACAGTTGGCTTCTCCCATCACCGAGTCTAACTCCTTACCCGGCCCTTTTATTCTAATGAATCCTGGCATATTCTTTTCCAGATTGCTCATGGATATGATGGCCTGTATTGATCAACACCTCTAAAGAGCGCGGTGGTGAAAATCCATATTTTATTATTTTGCACATAGCAAGCAGATTATGATATTATCTCCGATAGCTGGCACAAAAATAATGCGACGACGTTTAAAAACTCAGAAAATGGCAGAAATTCAGAGATCCTATCCACTACAAAGCTCAATGGCATCATGAACGCCTGTCATAAACACACACTGCAAAGAGGAAGAACACCCTGATGCTCTGCCAATAGTCTGTATTCATTATTCCTCTCAAGCTATCCCTGTCTAAAAAAATCAGTCCAGTAAAAGAGGGGAAAAAAACTGCATATAAAGTAAAAGTGATGGCAGAAAACGCAGCCCAACGCTGAAGTGTAATATCACGCCGAGGCACAAAGTCATTTGAAGGAGTTTTGAACAGTGAAACATCAGGTGTCTCCATCTCCATTAATTATGGATCCCCCACTTGTGTGTGCAGCCGCTCTTAGCCAAGCGCTTGTCCCTTTCAAACGGACTGACAGTGAAATATGAAATGCCTTTTGTTTACGTACCTCCCTGAGGCTTCATCCTTTTTTTCTTTTTGCCAAAGATAAAGGATTGTTATTTCAGTAAAATCATTATATCTCTCTTGGACAAATAGTTCATTTATTTATAGTATACCTCAAGCAGTGAAATAGACTTTCATAAGAAAGTCAGAAATTATGGGTAAAATAGGGAAAGGAATGCATTGTTCCTATCACATTCCTTTGTTGTTGCTAGGCATTAAAATGCTCCCAAATCAATCGTTAGATGTTTGTCTCGACAATTATTTTCCCTGGGCAATCCATAATGTGCCATTGCTGCTTGTTTATAGATAGAAAAGATAAGAGGGATTAGAAAGATAGCATCTATCACCCCAGTCCAAGACCTCAATGACAGACAACTGCTCTTAATAAACTACCCCACCAAACAATCTAATTGAGGGATTATGGCAGGGTACCATAAGCCGATTTTCTCCATGTGTGTTCTTAGACTGTGAATTATCACATATAAACACACATGAAAATGTGCACAGACAGACACTGCTGAGCACAGCTCATCTTATGAGAATTATTCCTGTACGAATCCTCAAACTGATTTCAGTTCAGCTGAAAAGTGGGGTGAGAGTCCAAATCCCCACATCTACACCCAGACAGAAATGCTGAGGAACACACATGTCATCAATTAGCAGCATCTCGTGATCCTTCTCTGACAAACCCGCCTGACGAAAAAACACTTCCTGCGAAGCTGCCGGCCAGCATATCGCACAAACGCTCAGATAATGTATTCCCAGTGACAGGAAGTCATCCCTCTACATCAGGAGATTAATAGTTGTAACTGTTTTCCAGGATAAGGTCACCCTCTCGGATCTGACTCGACATCAACGCCCGAGCGAGCCCACTCTTAAAAGGGATATTTGCAGCGAAATGCCAAGCCCCTAAGTCAAGGCAATTCCGAACCTCTCAAGTGCTTCATAACCCAGAGTGTCAAAGAGGACAGAGACACAATGTAGTGGCATTTGCATCCATTCCTCAAGAGCCCTGAGGTCTCAATTTGCAGAAACATTCTCTCAGCAGAAAAAAAACACACGCCTGCAGAAGGCACAATGCGCATGGGCCAACGCGTGATAACAGTCGAGCAGAACATGCACTTAATGTTTTGTTTTTTGTTTCTGTCAACATCACTCATGTAAGCTCATTTAGTAGACCATTATCAAATAATTAAGCGACAAAATAATCTGTAGTCAGAGCTCAAACCCGCCTCATTTTACAGTTGGAACCTTTGAAACCTAACACATCCCAGTCCCAGTGGTAAAGAGAGCTGGAGCTCTATCCTCACAAACTACTAGTCTTTTTATTTCATGCAATCTGGCCAGCAATGCAGCATAGAACTGCAGCAGAAATATATCTAGACCAATACACCATTTACACCATTAGACTAGCTGACAAACCCATCAGTGATGGAAACTAGTAGTAGTTTTGGTGAGCTAGTATATTACTACTGTGTACTACTGCTGGAGGTGGACTGAGTGAGTGAGTGAGTGAGTGAGTGAGTGAGTGAGTGAGTGAGTGAGTGAGTGAGTGAGTGAGTGAATGAATGAATGAATGAATGAATGAATGAATGAATGAATGAATGAATGAATGTGTGAATGAACGAATGCATGAATGAATGAATGAACGAATGAATGAAAGAATGAATGAATGATCAAGTGAATGACTGAATAGATAGATACACAGACGTATGGATGAACTTATCAATCAGTCAATAATCCTATCCTTGAGTCTGATTATTTTTTCCAGTCTATTGCAATTTGTCACTCTGACATTTTGGATTTCAATCCAATTATAAGGGCCGTCTGATCAACATCAACACAGCATTGTGTCTGCACTGAGAGGCAGCATTTTAAAAGACTGCATGAATCAGACTCTTGCAGTCCGTTGTAGTTTGCAGGGTTGCTCTGTTGCTGGCTCCATTAACCTACGTAAGCTATTTTGTGATGATAACATATCTTTTCCCTTTTTTTTCATTTTTTGCAATGGCTACATTTGATTAGCAACAAATAAACAAACTTTTGTTTTGTTGTTTGTTGTTGTTTTGTTTTGTTTAGTTTGTTGTTTTATCAAAGAGTTAGATTGTTTGGGCAAACTTATATAGTCAATTTTGTTATGATCTTTCATAATGCCTGTTTTGTTTTTTATAAAAGACACTCCAGATGGGTGTGTAATTGAAAAAGGTGTTGTTGAAATTTTAAACAAACAAACAAACAAATAAATAAATAAATGAATATGTACCATCATAAATAATAAGACCCATACCTCCTGTTGCCTTTTTTTCTGGTTGACAAAAAAGTTCCAGAAATATGGAACAACAAAATACGGTTTCCTGTCTTTACTTATGTCTTATACTGAGTATTTATATACATGTTGTGTATTTAGAGACATGTTGTGCATCTTTCACTTTTCAAAACAAAAACTGCATAATGGACCAACAATTATTTGCACGTTTTTTTGGACCGTTGCTGAAATGCATCTCCTGCAGGTTTTAATGTGAAAATGAACATCAGTATCCACAGACAGATAATGCAATTTCCAAGTAGCTGACAACTGACCGAATCAGGCCTAGACCAGGTGCACCATACACACACACACACACCATACACACACCGTACACACACACACCATACACACACCGTACACACATTCAGACACCATACACACACACACATTGTACACACACACTATACACACACACACACACACACACAAGGCCACACAGCAAAATTCATTATCATTCCCAATGGTCCCGAAACCTCTACCAACTCTTCCTTATACAATTCCCCTATGTACCTCTCTCTGCCAATCTAAAGGGAAACGTCTGATAAATAATAGCAGCGGTATAAACAAATCCCAGGGGTAATCCCTCGGACTAGGACTGCTGTCACTGTGAGTTTCAGAAAGCACCCAGCTGAAGCAGAGCAAACCCAGAGAAGACACTTGAGTGAGTGTGATTTCATCAGCGGGGACACAGTAACAGCGCAGTTACACAGTACAATCTCTGGGGAGAGCCGGGTTCAATCTGTAGGTGATCCTACTAAACCAAACACAACAATGGGTATGAAGATTTCTGCCCAAACACGCAGCTCTCCTTGTGAGGTCTGTGTCTGCACACAACGTTTCTTTCAGTACATCCTCTGGTAAGACAGAGCTGTTAGTTCCTACGGCATACCTAATGAATGTAACCGCTGTGAAAATTCCTGCATTTACTTTTTTAGGCTTCTCTGACGCAGCTTGAGATGATGAGAACAGATGGTTTTTTTAACAATTTCTATTCAGTCACATGAACCTAAATTCAGGGGTATGACTGAATTTCACCACATTGATTAACATTTTGCGCAGAGTCCAGTTATGTACCATGGCCCTGTCCAGAGAGACTTTTTTTTGCTTTCGGAAGGGTCCTAACTGAAATGTCCCAGAAGTATCTAAGAGGCATCCGTGATGCAAGTTGTTCTAATCTCTGAATGCTTTGGAAAGGACCTTGAATGCTTCCTTTTGTATCTTCCTTAACACAGGAGCACCTTTTATGAAAGGAAAGGGGGTAGTACCACCCCACAATTCCTTGCGGCAGCAAATACAACCCATCAACAATTGATCAGCGTGACTAATCATAATCACGTCAATAAAATCCGCCTTCGCATAAGTAGAAGCCTAGTGTAAGTGCAGTTGGATTCTCGTATTACTGTGATTGGCTTTTCCTAAGTCCTTATGAATTCTACTTCACATCTTTCCTTTACCTCATAATGTTTCCCAATGAGGTCAAGGAAAAGTGGTTAAGAAAAGACGAAAGGTATAGCGCTGTATAGAGAATGTATAGAACTGGGGCGAGGCCCAGGTGAGGCCTGAGACCTTTCAGCCACCAGGAGACTGCTTTAACTCAATTGTTTTTTAATTATTTGAGCTATGTAACATGTTTAACTTTTTTTTTTTTAAATCAAGCACGGAAAGCCCTTTGTGAAATGACTGAATGATGATTGAAACTATTTGCAGACTCATTTTGTTGATAGCTATCATTAGCTTGTGTTTGATAATGCTTAGCTTCAAAAACAGCAACATTAAACTAGTTATAGTGTCACCCTGATGTAAAAGAATATTTTCAAAGTGTATTTTCAAAACACAATTATTCGCTATTTAAAACCAGGCCTGTTGTGTTCTATAATACAAATCTTTCAGTCTAACTTGTCTTAATATCAGCCCAGATAATATTTGATCATCTTTAATAATGTGTTAGATTAGCATATACATTAAGCTGGTAGGTGAAGATGTGACTTAATAGAACATAACTTAATAGAAAATGTTTTGTTTGTATAGACAAGTGTAGTGTTTTATTATGAACTAGCCTATGGTTTGAAGTTACTTGGTGAAATAAACCCATCTGTGAAATAAACCCATCTGTGTGGATTCGGTTAACCCAGCATTGTTGGTCTAACTTATCCAACGGCTTGGTTAAAATAGCAATGTTTACCCATTAAGATGGGCTAGGTTGACACGGCATTGGGCTGGTCCCAATTACCCAGCGGCTGGGATAAAATAGCAACGGATTTTACTGAGTTTGTCCTCTGCAGCTGTTATATTTTGTGAGAGTACCCTGCTTGAAATGGCAGGTTGGATGATTGGCCAAATACTCGTAGTTCAAGCATGTTCAGTCACGTATGACAAGGGGGTTTAAAAGATAAACACATTTTATTCCCACTTGGTGGGCAGTTACCAGAGGCCATTGCAACATGGATTCCTCTTTCTGTAATCAGTTGAATGCATATGTCTGTTATGTGTAGTAGTCCACATAACTGGACAATATGCAGACCTCACACATTGTGGTCACATTCAATCATGCCCACAAATGTAGCTTCATGTGATTGGCTGAAATTGTAAGAGACATCTGATAGGCTGCAGAGAATGTCCTTTTGCATTTGTGAATCAAGCTGCCTCAGGAAAATGTCAAAAATCCACAAAGAAATGCAAAGACATAAATGAATACATACATTTTCGAATTGCATGACATTAACGTATATGACAACCAGAAAATACATGTGCGAACCGTGTGGCGTTTATTTGTGAATTCTGAAACTATTCTACCTCCATAACAACTCCATAAACAACAGGGCCCTCTTCAGAAGAGCTCTGCTCAAGTCCATCCACTCCAAACAAACACAAGACCTCTTCTCTCAAACGCTGAACTTCTTTCTAGGTTAAGCACCGCGGGAGAAAAACAGGTACTTGTGCGGCTACCTAATGAGCAGGTGAAAGAATAATTTCATGTTTCTCAGCCACATGGGCTTCATATTAATTAACCGACTCACACAAAGCCATTGTGTGATCAAAGCAGAGGCGCATGCAACCAACACTCCACAGATAATTAGTCATCCTTCCTCTGTTGTGTGTGTGTGTATCATCAAAGGAGAAATGTGTCATTTCTGCATTTATATATGCTCTAAATTGCTGCTGTGACCTATAGCGGAGAGAGTCAATAAAAATGATATTGCCGGCTGAGATTCCCTGGTTAGTAGTCTATATTTCATGATTTTTATTGGATATGGACAGTTGCATATTACCTACAAGAAAATGTCATATATGCAGAGTTGGTTCTGTGCAAAATATTGAGATGTGTTCTCACTTTCACCACTGAACAGATCAGATGACTGTGTTACAGCAGTGTGAACTGAACAGATCAGATGACTGTGTTACAGCAGTGTGAACTGAACAGATCAGATGACTGTGATACAGCAGTGTGAACTGAACAGATCAGATGATTGTGTGTGATGCCTAATGCCGGACGCAACGGACTTTTGTCATATTTTTAACCCCCAACGGAAACTTCTACAGTCCTTATTGTACATCCCCACATAACTCTCTAAACTGGTCCATCTTGGCTGGCGTGTGTGGAAGTATAGGGGTGCACACTTATTGCTAACACCACGCCAAACAATTCACTCACACTCATTAATTTACCGTTTTATTGTACCAATATTGTTCATCAAATCTCTGTTATCCTGTTGCTATTACATGAAGCATATGAGAAAGAATGACAGTGTACTATACCATGCTTGTTCAACCAAAAAAAGTTGAATGACTTCTTGCCGCCATTTTATCTTTCCCTGTATTAGGAGGTGCGCTCCCGTCCCGTCCCGTTTATGGTTTGGGCAGGTCTGCGCGGATTTGGAGGATTCACAAATTCAATTAACTATGTTGTAAGGTTTTCAGCTATTGATATTGTTATTTTGAAGGCCTGATCGAGTTATAATTATTATTGGGGAACCATTTTAACGTTGTATAATGTGTATTTCTTCTGGCACATGACATCACCCCTGAGCTGTGATTCTGCAATGGTATGGGCAAATTAGGGAAAGTTCAGTTACCGGTTAAAAGGGTTAGCGTGGTAGTAGTAAATAAGCTTTGGTGCTGAGAACTTGTTGGATGAGAGTTTGTTGGTGAGCATTATCTGTGCTGTTCTCTATTTTCCTCAGAAGAGAGAGGATAATTCCTATGTGCTGTCTCAGTGTAGGGACATAGTGTACGACACTGTACTATTGAATGTACATATAGTTTTTAGTTTTCATTTATATTCTCAGTCTTTTAGTTTATATTTTTCCCAATTTGGATGATACTCTTGGTGGAGGACATATACATTTACAGTGTCCTGTTTCCCTGCTGCCTTTTGTGCCTTCCCTAAAATACTCTCGACACGGTATCCTGTGTGCTTCACGAGTGCCATCACTACACACTGAGTATGTGTTCTGACTAGGGATGCAAATTATCGATTAATTCATTAATCATTAGTTGATAATCTTATCGATCGACTTTCGATTAATTGATAAGCGGCGTTTTTCACCTGAGTTTCAGTGCTTCAATAGGGCCTTTAAAAATAGGCCCTATTATTATTATATTACATTACATTATGATAATTCTATTATATTCTATTATACATTCCTCAAGTAATTATGCATTAGGAAAAGAAAGCAGAAAAGTTTTTTTATGGTATAACAAAATCCATTCATTAATTAAAAAAAAAAAAAAAAAATTATGGACTGGCTCAGTTCTTGCATTTGAAACAGACATAACACAAAAAAGAATAGAAGAAATTAAATAGAGCCAAACAGAATATTATTGAGCCTATAGATTATGAAGAAACTGCATCTAGGCTATTACAAGCTAAATAGCCAACACAACTCTCTGAAGTTTAACTCGCGCTCACGGTAGTGAGGGATAGAGTAACTTTACATTCTTAATGACAAGCCATCAGGCAAAGGTAAGCTAGCCCGCTAACGAACTAGGTATCTAATCATTAAGCCTGAGTGAGCTAGTTCGCTATCAAGCTAAATAGCCAACTCAACTCTTACTTACTTACTTACTCTCATGAGCCAAACTCGCGGGCACACGTTAGCGCGGGAGTAGACAGAGATATTCACATTCATAGCAAGGTGAGCTAGCCCGCTAACGAGCTAGGTAGCTAACTCTATGAAGTCTCAGTGAGCTAGCCCGTTAACGAGCTATTAGCTAACCTGAGTTTTAAGACTATAAGCCATAACTCGCGGCAGTAAGCGAGAGAAGGTATAATACAGTGTAGCTGTGATTTTTAGGTTGACCAGGTGAACTGGTGGTGCCATGCAGGACAGAAGCATGCACGGTGTTCAAATGGTAACTGAGTGAGTGAGCTAGTGGAACTATTGTATTTCAATACCGCATTACACAGAGAACATTTGTTTTCAACCGGTCTCTCGCGCTAGCGCCCTCTAGCGATTAATCGTGATTAATACATTTTGATCGAGCAACCTCTTAATCGACAATTAATCTAAAGTCGATTAATCATTTGCATCCCTAGTTCTGACTGTCATACCAAAGAGCCTGGTGCTGCGATCAGAGTGCAGGTTTACGACCCTGTAGACCCGAGTTCAAGTCCTGTTGGGGTGACTTCACTCTCCCTTTGCTACACTGTGTTACAGCAGTGTAAACTGAACATATCTGATGACTGTGCTACAGTGAAATGAAAGCGTAAACAAAACTAAATACATATAAATAAAAATGAATGCAAATGCACACACATACACATACACACACACACACACACACACACACACACACACACACACATACAAAAAGACACACATAATCAAACAATACTGAAGAACCAAATACACACTAGTCCATGCAAAAACAGATTAAGTGATAAGTGCCACATACTGTATACCCATACGAATTGAGTGCGCACAGCAGGATACATCAACTAAAGAGTAACTCAACTCCAAGGCAGAGGTGGAGGTGGAGGCGGCTGGGGCAATGGCAGGTATGCGGGGCAGAAACTTAAAATGCGCCACGTGGTCGCTGTCCCCTGCTGCTCTCTCTCCATATGAGCGCTCCGATCCGCCATGCATCTTAGGCGTGGTCTCATTGAGGAAACGTTCAGCATATGCTTGACTCACACCGCTCCAGGCCAGCTGGCTTTGCTACCGAAAAAATCACCTGCTAAAATGTGCCTGGAGTGAATGCATTGAGCTATGGAGTGACATTCAGGTGTGTGTGTGTGTGTGGTGTGTGTGTGTGTGTGTGTGTGTGTGTGTGTGTGTGTGTGTGTGTGTGTGTGTGTGTGTGTGTGTGTGTGTGTGTGTGTGTGTGTGTGTGTGGATGGTTGGGTGAGTGAGAGAGTGTTTGTGAGATATTGGGTTTGGCAGCTCTGTCTACTCCATTTTTCTGTGTTTGAACACTGTTCTGAGTATAAATTAATTTCCATCCACACACACATACAAACACACGCACACACATACAAGTATAGACCGCTTTCTCCATAGAGATATTTAGAAACACGGAGAGATGGTCCACATACCCAAAGATTAGCAGAATGAGCTGCTAAATAACTCGGTGTCCCCCAAGCAGAGGACTCAAACAGCAAGGCAGTCATCCTGAACATCTAAACAGCAGAAATTACACTAACCATCCACGCCCGTGTTTACAGATGCACACTGGAACTTTGCAAATAATGTGTTTCTTGTCCCTCCCATCAAAACAGAGAAAGTAAGTTGACATTAAGTACTGACATTGAAAAAAAAACGTGCATTGAAAAAGCAAAAACATCGTTTCAGTGCCCAGAGTTAATTTCAATACAAGTGCTTCAATGCCAATGTTCTGTTTTATTTTAATCAATGCTGATTTTTTTTTTCAATGCCAACTTAATGTCTCTGTTTTAGCTCTATAGCGGTATGGTTTTCATTATAATATGCTGCTTTGCAAATGCCAAAAATCATCTTCTAATTGAAGCCCTGTTGTGTGTGTGTGTGTGTGTGTGTGTGTGTGTGTGTGTGTGTATGTTGTCTGCCACATGACTGCTCCACCTGTGCAGTGTGCAGTTAACTCTCAACAAACATTTGGCCTTGCACCTGTGCCTTAATTCACATTATGTCTGAAATTATTTCAACAACCCTACAATGTGTTTCATAAATAGCAGGGAAAAGATGGCCAATATCAATCTGGGCAGGAAAGACTATTCTAGCTACCACTGATCCAAACGATACACTCCTGTAGGATGTTCTAAAACACACACATCAGAAGAACATTAATACCAATTTGAAAGCTGTCACTGAGATTAAGGGAAATGTCTGGGATGGATCCCACAGATGAATACAAACACCTGCAGACACTTAAAAAATGAGAAAAATTTGAAAACGGTCCACTTATGCCACCCCTGTACACGCTGTGCACAAACACAGGGTTACGCCAAATACACCGCAGGCAAACATTCAGAAATGATAATTCTGCTCTGTGTACAGTCTCTATACAGTGTCCCCCTCATTCGTTCCAAACATTTAATTATAATTGTAATCAAAGGAGCTCTCCACAAAATCAACATAATTGTATCAAGCAGAGGCCAGCAACTCATTTGTCAGCGGAGGAATGGACACACCGGTAAGTTGAAGCGTATCTTGGCAGCCACACGCCTGCGCAGGCTGAGTGCTATTCAGGCCTCGTTATGCTTTCAAAATGTCAAACTGTCAATCAAGCTCCCGGCCAGGGGCTGTGCAAGACGGGTGTGGTGACAACTTCCTTCGCTCTCTCACGCTCTCACTGCCCAAAGACTGTCCATGCACAAGTATATTTTTCATGTGTCTGGCATACATTTCCCAGCACTGCGGCCCTAATAGCATAAGTATACAATAGAAGTTGGGGGGGGTCAACGGGTACCGTGGTTATGCAAAGGTCTATGACTACATTTCGTGTGAGAGAGAAAAGCTGTTTTTCCGTGTGGCGTGCGCAAGTGGAGAGTTCAGTCTTTTAAAAGTCATGTTTCTTTAGTGAAATTAATCAGTAAATAAATGGGGGGAGAAGGACACTGCCAAAGCACTCACAGAGTTCCAGATAACATATAACATATAACATCCAACATCCATCCGCAAACTCATATTTTATATATGTATCAATGAGCTTTTTAAATTAAGAGTAGCATTCGATCTTTTAATGCTCTCTAATGGAATGCAGCCACCGTTTAATGGAAGGAGACACCATTTTCTCTGCTGTCAGAGGTTAAGTAGTCCAAAAGAAATATGTAAACAATTTCATAAAAATGCCACCTATCTCTACGCTGAGGTGAGGTAGAAATGAAGTGCTAAAGATTAACTTGATAAACAGGAATCCAAAGCTATTAGACAGGCGTAATGGGAGGGGTAAGAAAACATGTCATCCCATGTGTTCAGAGTACTTGTACAGAGTGTACGTCATGTCACGCCACACTAAGAGTTTAAGTGTGCATGAGCCAACAATAAGAGTTTAAGTGTAAATGAGCCCACAATAAGAGTTTAAGTGTGAATGTGCCCACACTAAAAGTTTAAGTGTGAATGAGTCCACAATAAGAGTTTAAGTGTGAATGAGCCCACACTAAGAGTTTGAGTGTGGTGTACCTCAATTGCTGTTAAAGATTAACAATGTAAAGGACGTATTTGTCCTCGTCTCCCATACCACTTGAGTTCATCATAGGTGAAGATGTGGAAAACACACACACACACACGCACACGCACACACACACGCACGCACGCACGCACGCACGCACGCACGCACGCACGCACGCACGCACGCACGCACGCACGCACGCACGCACGCACGCACGCACGCACGCACGCACGCACGCACACACACACACACACACACACACACACACACACACACACACACACACACACACACACACACACACACAACACACACACAGATATCAGAGACCATCAGATATCTGATCAGCCATCACCACTACATCAGACATTTGCTAGCCATTTGCAAACAGGTATCCCTTTATAAACGGACCAGCCAATACATGTCACTGGCGTGCTTAGCTTCCAGGGGAATGATCAGTAGCACCTAAGGGGGTTGGGTTTATGTCACATGATGACAATCACAGGGATGAAACAAGCGTTTGCCTCAAATTTTATTTAATTTCTCCATCAAAAAGAGACCCAGGGCCGGATGCAGAGCACACACAGTCGCCTGGGGATTTCAAAAAACAACCGAGGAGGAGAGGAGAGGAGAGGAGAGGAGAGGAGAGGAGAGGAGAGCTGAGCTGAGCTGAGCAGAGCAGAGCAGAAAAGCTGAGCAATAGCACTGTAATGGATGCACACACAGAGGCAGTTCAAAGTATAATAAATGTTCTGTGTTACACAGGCAGGTCTACCTAAGAGATATTTATCAATGTGTGTTTTGCAGCAGTGTGTCCTAGACTGCAATAGAGTATTTTAGATCATTTTCCCTTGATACATGGCAAAATAGCCCTACCCTTGTGACCCACACACTGACTAAGTGGCGAGAAAATGCCTTAGTCCTTCACCATTTAAAAGCTCTTTTTTCAGATCACCATGGGAAGATCCGACAAAAAGGATTTGGCCTAAATGAACAATTCTGTGAAGCTGTGAAGTTACAATCTTTTGGTCCGTCTTCCTTTCGGCAGGTACAGTAGCTTAGGTGGGCCATACAGATCATGACTGTGAGAGAAAACGTGAGACAAAGTGGCAAACAAGATGGAGATTCAGTGACCATCCATGCAATACTATCCTTTAGACCCTTTCAATGCACAGTGAATTAGATTGCTACTCCTACAGTCTGTTCTGGCAGGAGCCTTATCCACATCAGGTCAGAATTATGGCTCTTCATGACAATAGGGCAAGTCTAGGGACAGCTTATTAAAACAAATGAGACATGAAGGGAGAGGCAGCAAAGCTGGCTTTCCTGCTACAAGCTGCTCATAGCTGGACAACACTGCAGCTCTCTGCTACTCAGCTCCTTGACAATTCACTGAATTGATTTAGAAATCTGTAACGCAGTAAGCCCACTTTTTGATCCACAAGTGTAGAGAAAGGGAAGCCATTAGATCCGCGTCGGAATACAGACTTTTCAAAATAAGAGGACAGGTGCAACAGACAGGTTTCAGTGGGAAATAAATTGAGATTGCCAAGGGTTTACATTTAACCAGGATCTTAAACTTCATTTAAACTACGTTTTAAAGTTTGGGGCAACAGGATTACTAGATACATATTGATTTAATTCAGTTAAACCAGTTGGTGCAACCCAATCTTTAATGCTTATATGCACATCTGGTCCGAAAACTTGAAAACTTACAAGACCTGCAAACGTCACAAGATCTGCATTCGTATTTGGTGATCATTTTACAGTGCAAATATTAGCTCTCTTGCGTGGTTTTCGAGTGAGGATGAGTGAAGACTTCAAACACTGGCAGAACTGCTCCGAGAGAAGCTCGAGGCTGAGACCACCACAGCCGAGCTCACCTCTGACCTTTCACGATGCTTGCAGCTGGATCACTCACGTGCACACATGCAACAACGCCCTCCATTAGTATATGGGCAGCACAGTGGTGTAGTGGTCCCTGGAGAAGTGGGTAAACTCTTTTTTTAACCAGCCTATACAGCACAGGATAAACGCCCTGTTTTGAGAAGAGGGTATACGCAACGCTGACTGAAAAAAAAGTGGGTATACTCCGTATACCTGCATATACCCTGGACTACACCACTGGGGCAGCACATGAGCAGGAAGTGCGTCCTTTCCTGGACACTTCACAAGAGTACTTTTCATTCAATTGTCCAGGCTTTGATGTCATACTATCAAACTGTATTCAAGTTGTGAAAAAAGGCGTCTTTTGTACTCGTGTTGCTGTGCACCAACAATTCTTCATGGACACATTGTTTTCTTTTCCTTGTTGTGTGGTAAAACTGCGGAACTAACTAGCTCTGACAGAAGCCACACATATGCTTAAAATGCCAACAACTGACTCATGTCTCCCTCATAGAACATACTGTATTTGATCTTGAGGCAAACTATTATTATGACAATTTTCTCCCAAACGGTAACTTGAACCAGAGATGGAAATAGTGTCGGCATCCAATGTTTTGTTCAAGAATTTACGTCGAAGATGACAAATGTAATGTTTGGACATGGCTGCCACACCTGACATTTTCACCATGAAGTAATGGTTATCATACCATTCTGGTGGCTGAAGGATTCTTTCCATGAATACACAACACAACACAACACTGCTGTTAAAGAAACTGCATCCAATTGTATCAGTTCTTACTCACAGGTTGAGTTACCTGGTAGTCTATGTCTTCGCAATGCAGTAAGATAAAGCCATCTCATTATTGGTTCAAATAATTACACTAGGCTAACATTTGTATTTGCTGATTGCAAAATCCCTAAATTAGGTTTGTTTATTACATTTTTATTTATTCAATTCATTATTTCATAATTTTTTCATTTAGTTATTTCTGTGAAAGATATCAGAGTGTTGTTTGTAGGATATTGTATAATTATGGCTTATCTCAGCTATAAAAACTTTTTTTTTTTTTTTAAAGAAATGTCAGGTCAAATTAATTCTGACCAGTTAAAAACAGTTTATTGCCTGTACTGGCGTCATTAAATGACTCATTAGAAAATGTAGGACAGTCACCAGGCAAGAAAAAAACACACGTAGTACTACAGTGGCCACTAATGGGATCACAAATTGCTAAATGACGGCGCTTTCGTCGCGCTGTGCTGGTGGCATATGCCTACGGTGTTTTAGCAACACGGGGCTCATAAAGGCGGTCAGCTTGCTGTATACTGGCCAAGCATGTGGTCAAGGTACAGGAATGTGATCGTAAAATACAATACAATATCTTAACAATATCTCAATTTTCTTCGCAAAGGCAATTCATTTGTTCGATATTTGAAGTAAAATATTTAAACAACGAGCAAGGCCGTATGATCCTTATCTTTTGTTTCAGAATTAGCTCTCTGGTCGTATCACTGTATTTTCAGATGCGAAATGCCAAAATACTTACATTTTACCATACAGTTTAGTGCGTATGTATCCTAAAATGCTGTGGGGAGTTGGGAAATAGCTATAAATCCTACTTACTGTGTCTGTGCGGAGTGTACTTGAACAATTATTAGGGAATATAAGAGTAAACGCTTCTTCTAAACAAACTTCAGATGCTTCAGGACTTTCTGCATTACCAAACCAATGGCGAAACGGTCAATCTGCAATTAGTCTAGCCTGTGTAAGAATGCAGCGGTAGCAAGAGCTCTTGGAGGAGAAATCGAACTGAACTTAAAGATAGCCTAGGCTAAGAGAAGCACCGTGTCAGGTTGGCAAGCCTATTTTAAACTAGTACAAAACACCAACGCCATACAATGTACCTATTCTTTAAGTACCAGTACTTATACTGACAGCCTCTCTCAGATAGCTAACTGTTTTGTTAAAAAGCAATCCTTGCTGCATCCTAATTTTGAGCACTTGTATCAGCCGTCAAATTGGCCGGCACAAGTGGCACGTCTGAAGAACGTGAAAAAGAGGTTTAGGCAGAAATTAACTTGAAATGCTCAGCGCACATATTTAATTTCAATGAGAACAGCCAGAAGAGTCAGCTCAGTTTAAACTGTCCTTGCGTATGAGTCCTTCTTACCTTGCTCGGCTGCCACCGCTGTCAGCAATTTGGCCATTGGAAATAATCCCGATATGGTTAAAAAGGCTAAAATAAAATCGGGCATCGTTGCTGAATGAAGAGCGGTCACCGCACGTCTCACTCGCAGGTCCTAGCCCTGCTCTGGGCTTTTCCGTGTGCACCGTTATCCAGCGATTCAGGACAAGTTTGTCTCTCAAACGGGCCAGCGTCTCTCTACTCTGCCTGCTTCACGCAGGACTTCCAGGTGTATATAGCAGCGCGAAGAGACTGCGTGAGGCAGAGAGCAAAGATAACGACGTAAGAGGGAGGTGTTGGGTAGCAGCTAGGTGACGGAGGGAGGGAGAAAGATGGTGTGGCGCGCACACGGCGAGCACACAGTCGGACTGTTTTTTTTTTCTCTCCGCTTTTTCAATTTTTGATGCAGTGCGCGTCCCTCATGAAGTCGAACTGAATAGAGACAATAATAGTCAGGCAACTTGTCAGCATGTTTTGATGTGATAAGACTGGATAAAAGCATGATATTCTCTGGGGTGTTCCCTTGGGTCCTTGGGATCCCAAATTAGTGATAGGCGCTACTGCATAAGGCCATTTGTGTACGCATGCTTACTTGTTTCTTCTATCCCAACTAATCATAACTGTTATTAACACTTACTGATTTTTTTCTGTTGAGAAAAGTAATTATACATTTGATTAGCACATCCTAATTGATTAGAACATATTGTATGTTTATATATAACCTATCTCTATCTCAAGCTACTATATAAAATATATGAGCATTTTGCATATTGTTTTTACATCTATTTTGGACAAACATATTTTGTCTATATATAACGTGAACGTCTCTCGTTACCAGTTACTGAAGCTATGTGCTCAAGTAAACTTAGATTTCTGAAATACGCTTTATGAGTGCTGATTAAAAAACACTTTTTTGGACTATGTATTTTGTACTGAAGAAACCACTTGTTTTTTTCCATAACAGAAATAAAAAGTGCGGAAAAACGGGAATTACCCACGGAAAACACTGCATCAGGCTGTGATCCTCTCGACAGATCTGGTTTAATTCGAGTCACATACTGCCACTGGATTAAGCTCTCTCCATTTATTGCATCAAGTCAAGTCACAGATATTCAAAGTGCTTTCCAGTCAAGGTGAATCAATTGACAATACAAATAAACAAAACTAAACTCATAGAAAAAGAGATTAAATGCCTAAAAACATATAGGACATATACAAGCAATGACATATACTGTAATTGAAACAGATAGTAAGTTTAAATCTTGAGGACCCAATGAGACACCAGAAAACATGGGGGGTTTTCTCCAGTACGTCCCCCATGTAGGTGCAAACCAACCTGTCTATAACGAAAGTCAAAGATGGTAAAATGTGTATTCTTTCCTGAAGGGTATAGGGCAGGTGTATAAGGTTGTTAAACTCTCTCTCTCTTTCTCTCTCTCTCTCGCTCTCTCTCTATATATATATCTTTGTCTGTCTGTGTGTGTGTGTTTATTCAGCCATTTTTTTCCATCCGTGATATCACTACAGATAAATAATGGTGGAGAGTGGTGAGAGAATATGTGATTCAGGAGACAAATAATACAACGGAAACAAGTAATGGAAGCAAATAATGTCTGAGTAAATAAAATCCCCCATGGATGTAAACCTTTTAAACTAATGGCTCAGAGAGAGGGAGAGAGGAAAAGGAAGAGAAAGAGAAAGAGAGGGGAGACGAAGTTTGGTCTGCTCTATTTATTGTCCTTCAGGTTGTTGACAGGACAGTGTAACTGTAAGCAATGACCTCTGAGAGCAGGTGTTGTTCCTCCGTGCCCCGAGGGTTCGGCCCTCCATCTGAAGATATGGCAAACAAACAGCTAATGTCCTACATTAGGGAACTGACCTTCTCCTGACCTTTCCAGCAAACTTTTATTTTAGACGTGTTTTCTTGATTTCGTTTGGAACCTGCTGTTAATTTTTTCGTGGAATTATTTATTTGTTGGTTTATTATTCTCATTAGTAGTATTATCATTTGGTCTCTAAAATCTGGTCAGATTTCACCAACCCAAAGTGAAAAATGTCTGGGCTAATTTAGCAAAGGCATATGTTATAGCACGAGACATGTTAACTGTACTTTCAGCCATGACCTTCAGACAACTGTATGCATGTAGTAAACATTGGCATGCCGGATGTGTCCAAATGTATCGCATAACATACATATCAAAGCAAATAGTAAAAGCAATTATTGTTTCCTGATAGCAAGGCGTCTGCCTGCAGAGGCTGTGGTACCAGAGGTGGTGTTTAACTGTTCCACAAATGAAGGCGTCAGGCCCACATAAAGTAATTACATAATGCAAACTGTTAAATTGTTTGGTTTTCACACCCAAGGATTTGAACCAGGTCTGAATCCAAACAATTAAACAGAGTACATGTGTTTTACTTCCAGGATTGAGCTATGGCTATTAAAGATATTAAAGAGGGTTCTGCGCCCGTGACAGATGTTGTTTCACTTAGCTTTCTGTTTTTCAGGTTCAAGTGGTATATTTAATTAAGATACAATCCACAGCGCCTACAATGTAATGTAATACATAGGTATCATCATAATCATATCATGTAGATCATTTGGGAAACTTTAGTTTTTTTTAGGAGAGATTAACAGGAATTCAGACAAAGGACTGTTGGAAGACTGAAATATGATAACAGCCTTTTCCAGCAAGCTGGATTTGTGGCTACCACATAAAAATAAACAATGTTTCCGACATCAAAGTATGTTGTTAGCTCTTCCGACCTCATTCGGTAAAATATCACTTTTTGTCTCACCACAAGTGTCCTTTCCTCCTTTGATCGTGCCACGAAACCTGACCAGCCCCACAGATCCACGTGATCCGATCACCAGCATCAACAACACAGCTTCACCCTGACCAGATCCACTTGAGCCGATCACCAGCATCAACAACACAGCTTCACCCTGACCAGCCCCACGAATCCACATGATCCGATCACCACCATCAACAACACAGCTTCACCCTGACCAGCCCCACGAATCCACATGATCCGATCACCACCATCAACAACACAGCTTCACCCTGACCAGATCCACGTGATCCGATCACCAGCATCAACAACACAGCTTTACCCTGACCAGCCCCGCCAATCCACATGATCTGTTCACCACAATCTACAACACAGCATCACCTAGACTATCCTGCATTATGTGAGCACCGTTTCAAAAGTAGCCCACCTTTTTTCCTCACTCTCATCCTCTCCTATGTGTTTGCGGCAGCTGTGATAAGAATCTGCTTGTGTCGCAGGCGTAAGGACTATTTTCTCGTTGGCAGGGGTCACTTGGGAGACAGCGAGGCTGTAAAAAAATAGGGGTCAACTCCGATCATGTCCCCGGAGGCTGAGGGGGCCCAGGCGCACTCTCTCTCTCTCTCTTTCTCTCTGTGTCACTCTCTCTCTCTTTCTCTGTGTGTGTGTGTCTCTCTCTCTGACTCACTCTCTGTCTCTACTGCTGAGTACGTGTCCTTTGTCCTAATCCACCAACCTCTTGTCTGCAGTTTCTCTCAAATCTGACACCTTCAGTAATATTGTATTGTATAGTGTATGTGTGGGTGTAAGGGGAAGGTATTGATAAAGTCACTAAATGAGATGTCTGTGTGTGTGTGTGAGAGAAAGAGAGATAGAAAGATAGAGAATGTGCATGAGGGCAAGTTTGTATTTGAGTATGTGTGTTTCTGGAGGGAGAGAGTGCGCAAAGGTGTGTGTGTGTGTGTGTGGGTGTGTGTGTGTGTGTGTGTGTGTGTGGGTATAAATGCAAAATGAACAGAGCAAGGATGCTTAATTGGCCAATTAGATGCCACATACCCATTGTACCGGACCGAATTAGAAGGCTAAATTGCCCAATAAAATTGACTGCCTATTTCATTAATGTTTTAAGGGAGGCAGAATTCCAAATCTTTGCATAGTACAAACACATTTATTGTCTGAGAACGAGTCACACTGTTTCTTTTTCATACCATCTGTTCGGCATCAGTGCTCTTAGAAACCATCCAACAATTACACATACCTTATAACATCTTTTGTTGGCTATAACCAGGGTAAGATCTGGTGTGAAGAAACCTGTGAAAAACACCAAGAAGGAACAGCACATGCTAAACAAATACTAGTTATAGATTCAACACCAAACATCTCTGATCTTCGTTTGTTTCCCTCTTCCAACTCATCCATAACCTGAACTGAACTGAAACGCATTATTGTCATCGAATAGCTTTGCATACAATCTAATTTAGGGTGTTGCTCCTGTTGGTGCCATAAGGAACAACGTATAACAACAAGAATACAATAAATTAAAAATGTACTGTTGTGTTTGACTGACATCCAGAAGACAGGCTGTGACCTTGAGCTTTTCCTCATTTTCAGATTAGTGAAGATCCAGAGGAACGTGCAATGTTTCCCTAATCGAGCAAGAACAAAACAAGAAACTTCAAAACTGTAGCTTCAAGGTAAAAACTAAGTGAGGAGATAGGCATTACCAATGCGTGTGTGCCTCTGGATTGCAGATAAGTACTGTCATCCAGAGAAGTGGACGTATCGGCACAGACGAACCATATCAGGAGGCCTGCTAATGCTAGAACAGAACTGGCTGAAATCTGGCAGGGCTCCTCTGGATACTATCAGGACTGGGATTGTTCTAGAGGTAGGCTCTATTGTTCTAGAGTTAGCCTCTATTTGACCACCCTCTTGCCATACTAAGCATCTGAAAGTAAACATTAACTCCGCTGCGCGTCGGGGTGTTGTTCGCCCCGTCGGGAATTATTTTTGTAGAATGACCTCCGGACAATACATTATCCCTTACTTATCATATGTTCCCATAAAGTCTATTTTGGTATTAATTATCATCAAATGTGTGAATAAAGGAACGGTCAGAAAAGGAGAAAGAGAAGACTAGGAGAAGAGAGGGAAGGTCTGTGAGTCATGAAGACAGTCTCCGCCATTCCTGTCCATTTCCTCTGCTTGGTGGAAGCAGCGCCATGCATCTCAATGAGAGTTTTCAGGAGATCATCTGCACAAGCCTCAGTGAAGTGACTGGAAGACAGACCCAACTGAAAAGCTTGCTTCTCCTCCTTATTCTCCGGCACATTGTTTCTTTTGAGACGGACGAGTGCTGGATCACACCGTCACATTTTTTACTGTGTACCTGCGTTTGATTTGTCTAGTGGGTGGAATCCATTTGTTTAACTGTTGGTGATTTGGTTAATCCTAATTGTATTAGGTGCTATCAAGGTGTTAGTGAGATGTTAATGAGGTGTTAGTTCCATGGATTCCAAAACACATCTTTAACCAGGCCGTATTGGATTCCAAACCACATCACAACACCCCCTATATCACCCTGATACACTGGCTGGCCAATACCCTGATTACACTGGAGCTGGATTGGGGTGCAAGGGCCAGCTGGCTATGGATGAATTTCAATTGTGCCCAATACCCCCAACCCCCCTTACACTCACACTCAAATACCACCACCATCACCTCACACACACACACATACCATCACCATCACCTCACACACACACACACACACACACACACACACATACCACCATCACCACCTCACACACACACACACACACACACACACACACACACACACACACACACACACACACACACACACACATCACCTCACACACACACACACACACCACCACCATCACCTCACACACACACACACACACACACATACCGCCACTATAACCTCACACACACAGAGGTGGGTGTTCCAGCAGCAGGGCCTGGCTCTGGCTTCCCTTGCTAATGACTGACTGAGTAGCTACAACCACAGGAGCATAAGAGGAGCTGAACTGAGAGGTCAAGAGAGGGGTGAAACACCTTTGTGGCCAAAATGAGAGAGAGAGAGAGAATGTGTAAACAATTGAGAAGATCAAACACACAACTGGGGGGTGGCGGGGACCACAAACATACATTTAACATACACTACAAGCTTCCATTTCCGTCTTAAAAACGTTTATCTTGAGATAGTCTTTTGCGGGTCATTCCAACACTAGCTTCTAGAACTTTTCGCATTATTTTCTTTCATCGCATTCGTTAATCTGAATGACGATGCTGTCCATTCTCCGCCTGCCAAGTCAAAGACATTTGCCATGGCAATCACTTTGGAGACAGGTGGCTGGGCTCCAGGGCTACTGTGCCGAGGAAGCCGTGATGGCGGAGATTAAATGTAAATAGGTAATTATCTGACTTGTGTGAGCTGTGAGCAAGAGAAGGGCTCATATGATTGTTCCCAGACTAAATCCAGCGCTCGGGAGGCGAATGTGAATTGCACCCCAGCACGACTTATGAAGCTCTCCCTGGCCCTCCTCTCGCTCTCGCGCCCCGAACGTTTTAACATTATGGATGCCTCCTACAAGCGGTGTCCCCGTTAACCTCTTTTGTTCCCTATCGTGTCATTTTCTGAACCTTTCTCTGTTATCATTCTATTTTATCAGTGTTATTGGATTATTATGTTGTGAGCTTCATTAATGACTAATTTCCGCATGCCTCTCTGGAGAAAAGGTTGTGTTTGCCAGATAAAATGAATACATTCAATTTCATTTCCTCGGTTAAAAAAGGCTTCTGAAGTTGCTTCCTATTTCCCACTGTTCAGATGTGTTTGTGGTACCTGGGCTCCCCCTATAGATGTTTTCTACAACTGCACGTCTTTTTTTTTCATTTGTGGCAAATGTATTACTTTTAGGACTGTGTGATAGTTTATCATAACAGCAAGACGTTACATATTGATTAACGCATCCATTAACCTTGGCATGCAATATATGAAAGTCCTGTGAAGAGAGAAAAATAAGCAATAAACTTGACCTAAAATCCACGTAGTCCTCTACAAAGAAAGATAGTCCCGAAAGTGGAGCAGCTTACTTTATCTATTTCATCTGCAGAATGAGGCTCGTCCCCCCCCCCCCCCCCCCCCCCCCCCCTCTCTCTCTCAGGTGACTATTGAGCAGGGGAGCGACGAAGGAATGGTGTAGTTTTTAAAGAGGCTCCTGTCTCCATCTGAACAGAGAGAGAGGACTCGGGGGGCACATTTCAGCTCGCCAGGGACGCCGGAGGAGTCCGCTCTCCCCTACAAACGAGCACCACAATCACCCGAGATTCGCAAAGGTCAGCGGCTTTCAGCTCTCAAGGTGGTACCTGGCTGCACACTTCGATCCGCTCACCGGCAAACCTCTTTTGTGGAAAATATAGCAAAAAAAAAGTTGCTCTTGTGTAACTATGGAGTCATTCAACCCACTGAGAAAAACATATTTCTTTTTAGTACATTTCATGTCATATCTAAGACTTAAGACAGGCTAAAAAATAACTGGTTTAATGTACATAAGACATATGTACACTCAAAACAAGGGAAACGTATTTAATCAAAAGTAACAAAAAACAAAAGCGTGCAGGTACAGTTCTAAACACAAACCTAACTGTGGACTATGGTATATTGTCTCTGAATGGAGTCTACCAAATAAAGTAATCCCTTTGAATTAAAGATGTTGAAAGTTGACATGTAAGTTAGAAGGGAAGGGCTATTGCAGTAAAGCTGGAGACCGATGGGAAGTCAGGAGGCAAGTATGTGTTATAAGTTTGCCCTGCCTGCACTGGTCTGGACATGCATATGTTGAGGCATAGTTAGTTATCTACTGTTTTTTGATTAAGGGTAATGCAATGTATTTTCTACGGTGATATACCGTTTTCGATTTTCTTTTACTGTTGCTATTTCACAGTTTTTTACCGTCATTTCTACGATTTTTTTTTTTTTTTTACAGTGTATGTAACTAGGCAACAACTGGGATAGGGATACGTAGGCTACATCTCTTCTTATAGAAAAATGTTACTATATGTTAACTATACAGGAACAATTTCTATTCCTTTTATACAGCATAACCCTTCCTCACTCTAAAAACAAATGCGTTGGCTCAATTTTCTGCGTTAACGCAACCGTTTGCATCAATCTTTTTTGAGTTATGACAACTTCTAATGAAATTAAGTTCAACCAAAGATCTAAATTGAGTTGTGGGAATTAGCTTTTCCTCTACAACCAAGGGAATTTTTAAGTACCACTAACTTAACAATTGTTAGCATAAACAAAAGTTTTTAAGTTGATAACTAAAAAAAATTAAGTTGTTCCAACAAGTTTTTCCACATTATTTAAAAGGAGTTTTTAAGCGTTATGTACTGAATTACCATAATCAGGAACACAAGTTTTTAAGTTGGCAACTGTTTAAAAATTAAGTTGCTCCAATTAGATTTTTTTTCAGTATTTTGTTTTTCGCTTTTTCATGTTTTTGTTCATGTAGCTTTTAAGAAATGATTTAATTCAAGAACAAAATTGTTAGGCAATTAACTTTTTCTATATTAAATTGCAGTTGAGTAGGCCTACTTGAACACTCAATATATAAATCTTGAAAAAACAACAACACAAATGTAAATTGCCCAACAAATTATAAATACATACATTTGCAATATTGCCTTAAGTAAAGTAGTAAGCATACTCAGTTATGCCATCACAGCAAAGTTATAGGCCTTTATGTATTTAAAACCACAGTGCCAAACGTGTAAAATGTGTGTTTTTAACTCCAGTTTAAAAATTATTTTGTAAAACATTTGTTAACATTTAGCAAACTTTTACAACTCTCATCAGTGAAGGACCCACTTGCAGACATCACAGCTCAAGTTTCAAAGATTTTAATCAAACTCATAGGCAACGATGCAAAGGGAAAAGGCAGTCTCGTGGTCAACAGGCAGGCATAGGTCAAAAATCCAAGAATCAAAACAGAGTTCATGGCAGAAGTATCCAAAAAAGGAATCCAACAGGCTCAGGTCAAGGAACAGGCAAACGTCAAAAACATATACAGCCAGGATGAACATGAACACATAACATGAATACAAAAACAAGACTCAAACAGCACAGTTACTAACAGAAAAAGGTGCAATTTTCAAATAATGCTAAAATACATAGGCAACGATGCAAAGGGAAAAGACATGGCAGAGGTTGCCCATGACCATGGCGTAACCTGTAATGTTTTAGCAACCCTGTTTTTGTAGAGGTTTCAAATGTACACATTTTACAGCCCCAGACCATTTTGCCCAAGATATGGGCCAACGTATGCTAAACTAATGTATGTAGCCTTTTAGACCATGAAAAATGCAAACTTTAGGCTGTATCACAATAGTAACCAAAATCGAAAATCATTTACAATGCAAAAAAAAAAGAAACCCTCTTCCTCTACTACTTTAATCTCTATCACAGAAATATCAACAGTCTAAAGGCTAGGCTAGGCTACACTTGCTAACAGTTGATGGAATGTTGTAGCTAAACAAAGCTAATGCTAGTCATATTTAGCAGTGAATTTCGGCCATCCAACCCTTTAGTTTAGCATAGCAATGGATAAGAATGATTAAGTAGAGTTTAATTGTAAATTAAATGAAACTTGCCTTGAAAATGTCCTTTATATGTTACCACTTTGTAATAGAACTTTGTTCTGCCTACAGGTCTTCTAACACAGTCTTAACTGTCTGAAGTTGTCCAGGAATTTGAACTGGGTAGAGGAGGAGCCTAGAACTCCTGAACTCAAGGTGGAGAAAAATTAAGTTGTCAAGCCAATTACATTAAGTTACTACAACTTAAATTTAGTTTTAATTCAATGAATGCAGAAATTTGAGTTTGAATTACAAATAATATTAAGTTGATGTAATTACCAACATTATTAAGTCAACACAACTCATTTAAATAATGTTTGCAACTTAAAAGGTTGATCTAAATCGATAAATTAGAATTTTTACCTTGAAACCATGCATTTAATTAAGTAGTGGTAAAAGGTCCCCAGAATTACTTTTTAGAAACACAACTTTTCCATTATATAGGTCTACAACATTACTGTAACACTGTGTATATAATATTTATTTATATAATATACAACATATAGTTTCACTTCATGAACAGCTATGTAAAGCGCAGCCCAATAAGCATCTCTGTGTTTTACAGAATAGTGTCTGATCTTACTGCCAATTTCCCAACTGTGCACATTTTATACAGTCAATAAAATCAGAGTGTTTTTCCAGACACCACAGTGAGCACTTCAGTTGGTTGTCTTCACTTCACAGACATATTTCAGTGCTGAGGCTATGATTAAAGGGATACTTCCTGTACCCACTGTGGTTTAAAGTAAGTGATTTCTTCTCCCCTTCCGTTAGACATTGTCCATAAAAATAGTCTGCCGGCCCCACCTGTGAACCTCTTTATAATTCACTTCCTAATGGGTGCACACAAAAGGAGGCTCAGGCTTCCTGGAAAATCTCCAAGACCCTGAAGTACTCCAAAATAACAGGACACAGTGTGTTCCTCTCTGGTTCGCATTGCATTCGGATCAGGTGGTGCATCTACGTACGTCTCAGCCTACATGCAATCTATAAAAGATAAAAGGACAAACGCACAGCACTGATATCCATAATAAAACAGACAAGACAAATACATTTGCGTGCTCCCTGGATAGAGTTATACATTTCAATAGCCAGACAGCGGCCAGACGAGAATAACTACACTCGGGATGTTAGAGGCGATTATTCTCAAGGATCTCATTCATCACAGGGGAATCACACCGTGCATCACACAAGCATTACATGACCTTTTATCGGATGACTATTATGACGCATTCCAGAAGGAACCAAGAACAGAAAGGACACCTTGATGGTTTTTACTGATAAAATTAAATGATAAACAAAAACAAACTACAAAAATAACCGTCTTAGACATGAAGTAAACTCATATACCCAAAGTGTGGATTTGTTGGAGCATGTTTACTCTCTAATGGTCTTGATGGTTTTCTGTGTTAAAATAAACACAGTTAATTAATCCAGTCTCTTTGAGATTAAATGTACCTATAAAATCCATGCAGTACTATGGAACGTAGACGCACATACACATTCTGATCGTCCTTTCGCTCTTCTACAGTAAGCTTTGGGACACATGGCTGGGGCAAGACAAAGTCTTAATGAATTTGTGCTTCAAGTATGCCAAACAAACACATTCCACATTGTTATCTTATAACGGAGTCTGCCATTACAAGCGCTAGTTCAGAACAGCAGCAGAGCATCGTTAACTCATAACGGAGTCGGCCATTACAAGCGCTAGTTCAGAACAGCAGCAGAGCATCGTTAACTCATAACGGAGTCGGCCATTGCATGTGCTAGTTCAGAACAGCAGCAGCATAGTTAACTCATAACGGAGTCGGCCATTACAAGCGCTAGTTCAGAACAGCAGCAGAGCATCGTTAACTCATAACGGAGTCGGCCATTACAAGCGCTAGTTCAGAACAGCAGCAGAGCATCGTTAACTCATAACGGAGTCGGCCATTGCATGTGCTAGTTCAGAACAGCAGCAGCATAGTTAACTCATAACGGAGTCGGCCATTACATGCGCTAGTTCAGAACAGCAGCAGAGCATAGTTAACTCATAACGGAGTCGGCCATTACATGCGCTAGTTCAGAACAGCAGCAGCATAGTTAACTCATAACGGAGTCGGCCATTAGGCCTACATGCGCTAGTTCAGAACAGCAGCAGCATAGTTAACTCATAACGGAGTCGGCCATTAGGCCTACATGCGCTAGTTCAGAACAGCAGCAGGGGGGATTGAAGCCCATGAGTTATCCAGTTAGCAGCTATGCATGACTCCTTGCATAAATACTGTACATAAGTGCTAATAAAATAGCTGAAATGAGTACCTCAAACCTTCCCGATGTAGCGTGCGTTCTCTCAAGGCCTACACAAGGGCTCGGCTGAGAAGTGCTAGAGTTTGTGATAACCAGCAGACCCCCATTCAGCAGCCAATTTATGTCACGACAAAGAGAATTCATCTGATTCGTCATTAACAGCGTCTATGCTATGTGGAAGCTGCAGCGTAACAAATCCCTCAAACTCAATTAAATTAACTCTTGTGAATATTTAGGATATTTATTAGCATCCGTCACCGATGCAGTGCAGATGCAAACAGAAGAATAAATGTAACTCTAAAATCTAGATGTCTCCAGATCGTGTGCTCTTGTCAACAGTATGTGCCAATTTCATGTCTGCTTGGGTTATTGTTGGAAGAATTAATTTGGGTACATAATTTAAAGGTAATCTTACCAATCTTATTTTCTGTCCTAGTTACTTATCCCAGTTTCTTGACGTCACTGCCCCCTGTCTCGTAGCCTTTCTGATTGGACAACTCCTACCGTCCTCTGCCTTCCTCCCTCTCAGCCCCTCTTCTATTAGTCCCTCCATCAAGACGGCCACGGAGACGGATTACCAAGTCAATTTGCAGCTCAATAAAGTTGGACCACTTATACCTGGAGTAAGTGCTCATGACACAGCTTCTCCATCTCATCGACCTTGATAGGGTCGGTCAACAGCACTGAGAGAGCACCGCTTCAAGTCCCTAATGAGGTCCTGACGTCCGCCAATAGCACTCCCTCCATCTCCTCCCCTCTTCAGCTGAGCAGGGGCGATAGTGAGGCTATTGTCATTGGTATTCTTTGTGGTTTCAGGCCTTCGCTTTTATTCCTAATGACCTCATCTAAGCCAAAGCTTCCCCAATCCCCCATTCCCTCTTTCAGCTTCCAGGCAGGGCTTTCAGCGTTGAACACTCTCTCCACCACTGTGAGGAAATCTGTGAAAAACCGCTCTCCTCCATCATGTGTGGGTGACCTCAAGTCTACATCTGCCCTCCTCAGGGTATAACTAACAGTGATTACCCCATCAATGAAACCCTCAAACACCTCTTTCACAAGCCTGTGCTGTCCTTGATTCCATCAGACTGATGCCGTCAGGAAGCCGATGGGATTGTGCCACCAGCGCTGTCACTGGTCTGACGACCTCAGTCAGGTGTTACCCCTGAGAAAAGGATCCTAAACCATCTTCTGGCGGTCCAGCATCCATTCAGTCCAGAGTCCAGAGTGCTCCCCTTCTGTCAAGATAAAGAGAACCACCCTTGAGTGAAAGGGTACTCTGTGGTACAGGAGGTAGAGAAGTCGTTTAGTGATCAGAAGGTTGCTAATTCGATTCCCGATCGAAGCGTCCTTGAGCAAGACACTAAACCCCGAAGTGCTTCTGATGTGCAGTGTGATGTGAAATGTAAACAAAAACAAAACAAACAAAAATACATCCTTCTAAGTGGCTTTAGATAGATGTGTCTGCTAAATGACTAAATCTAAATCTACTCTGCCCTTCTGTGTCCTCATGGCCAAGCTGTGTTCTACTGGTGAGTTTGTGCTCTTTGACATAATGTCTACACTTTTCCTTGTGTCTGTGGCGTAGTGATTATTCTTGCTGATATCACTCTCACTGTCATTTCTTCCACAGCTGCATGTCCTGTTTTGTACAGGTTCTCCTTGACAACCACTTGAGTTCCCCATCCCAGGGATATGCTAGTATGGACTATGTATACTCCAACTCTGATTCGTTGAAAGGCTAACACAACCCTATGCTATTAGATATAATATCGTAACAGTGTTTATTATCAGACGGCATGTGTTATCGGCAAACGTTTGCCTTGCCATGCTAATCCATTATTAAACAGAAGTTATAGATTGTTGATCCATTATTAAACTAAGCAGTTTGATTGTTTAACAGAATGGCCGATGTTTGACACTGTCCTATAACTGACATAGCTACGCTATATATATATAAATGTTTGTTGTGTACCCTGTAGAAAGAATAAGGGAGCCACAAAAGATTTGTACGTCTCTACTTTTCTTAACCTGTGTGATCCAGGGCAGGTTTTTTTGTGGTGTCATCCTATCACTGTCATTAGCAGTATTTCTGCGCCAGCAGCTGCAGGTCCAGGTTAGCACGGCGTTCTCTGTTAACAAGGTCACACTCGTTTTTTTAAAAGCCATCTCTCTGTCCAGCAGCACAGCGGCGAAAACCTTCTCCATAACCCAACCATTTGCACCGCACACGAGAACAAAGCAACCGTCAGGCAGGGAGCACTTGGCAGAGGTGTCACAACATGGCGGAGACGAAAGTTAGTTGGGCGGCCAGGGGGTGGGGACTGTGTGCTTGGCATGACAAGGCTGAAAATGGTTTAATGATTCAGTTACCAAGGTAACGTGCAAGTGAAGCAAAAGCCAGACTTAGGAGTTGGAGTGGAAGGGGTTGGGGTGTGTGTGTGTATGTATGTGTGTGTGTGTGTGTGTGTGTGTGTGTGTGTGTGTGTGTGTGAAAATGAGTCCACAGCAGGTGAAACTGTAGCAGGTGGAGAAGGAAGTGAGAGGTTGGTGAGCAGGCGGAGCGCTTAACAGGTTGATCTGGGAACATTAAATCACTAACACAGCAGAGAGATGCAGGAAAGAAAAACAATAAAAAAAGACTTTTGTGTGTATGTGTGATATTAAGGTGTGATAATCTTGATTATTTACTATTTTGGTATTGTAAAATGTATTTTTTTTTAAACTTTCCATCTTCATATGCTCTTCATTTACCAAAAACAAAAAACAGACGAAGGCAGATTAAGACAGAAATATATCATATTTTCTACACAAACCACTTTTCAGATGTCTGTTTTCACCTTTGGTCAGGACACAGCAGAGGCAATGGAGGCATCATCTCCTGAGCGTTTGGGTGGGTAGAGGGACTCCAATGAGATGGTCACCTCTGGGCTAGAGTGGCACTATTCAGGATACATCAACTCCATTTGAGAGTCAGCCTACAAAAAGAGATCTCAAAAATAAAGAAATAAAGAGGTAAGCCCTGTTGCCTAGCAACAGGTGATTGCTGTTGGCGAGGCTCTTCTCTGAAGGGGCGCGCTGGTGAATGGCAACTTTGTCCCTGAACGAGTGTCAGCGGCCAGACTGAAGAAGCCCTGGCCTGCTCTAACCAGCATCCTCCTCTCTGGTCAGTGACACTGCACTTGATGCATTTCTCCACTTAAAGAACCAGAGAGATGTTCAAGATCACACTGGGGTCAAAAAAGAAAGGAAATGCTGACCTGCTGTTCATTAAATTGATTACTAAGATTTATAAAGTTTTACAGGACAATGATGTGCTTTTCAAGTCAAGGTAAGGTGTTGACCCCCAGAACTCACTCAGTTTTCTCATACTTTCAGACTTCTATCAATGCTCTTGCCTACCTTTAGTGATTGTAAGAACTGTACACACATGCACATACACACACACAAACACAAACACACAAGTTATACGTGCAAGGACAATCGATTAACATCATTCACTGACTTAGATCAATATATCAGCTACTTTTGATCCTTTTGTATATGTGAGAAGAAAGTGCCATGGCCATCAGTAATGCAAGCTGCACACTATAGCCTTAAGCAGTAGCTATTATACTTCATGGCTATGAATGTCTGAACATGGGGAAACAGGTCCTTGTTCACACAGAAAACTTAAATGTCCTTCTCCATGTTCCAGCCAGTCACAATGTATAGAGATGGCACTGGAGATGTCTATGTCGATTCATACATATGTGGCGCTTTATTATCTTCTAAAACTAAACAAATATTGACTACACTATTTGATTTGATGGTAAAATGTAAGATGTCTGGTATGCAGTTAACCCTCCCTCTATAGATTTAGCTGAAGAATGCCCCCTGTGAATTAAATTATTAATCTGTGTTTGTTATTGTTTCATTCCCCGTTCAAGGACCAAGGTGCTCTTCTCAGCTCCTCCAGGGTTACTTTGTATTCTACTGGAGGGAAGACTGCACAAAGTGACTTGCAGCCAGAAGAAGAAAAGTGATGCGTTTACCACAGCTTGTGTAGGCTGGCTGAGCCGGAGCGTGGCTTGCCACTTTGAACTCAAACACTGCTCGGAGGAAATTTCCGCACGTGTGTGTGCTCATGTGTCAGAATCGCAAGCGTCACCTCAGACTGCTTTTTAAACTGTAGTGCTTTGCGTCACCAGCAGCTCCTGCAACCCATATTCAAAATGCCTTTTACACCCCAAAGCTGCCGTCGGAGGCCTCTGCTGAGTATTAAGAGTGACAGGGGCTGACTCACCGAGCAAGGAAACAGACAAGTTCACCTTGTCTGTGTGATTCTGTGACTCCCGGCAGAGAGCCAGCGACATCTGATGGGAACAGCGAGGCCACGGCCTCAATGCTGGACCTGTTGCAGGCATGGAGGCATTTTATGAACCTGGAGAGATTTCGCAGATGCCCATTCCCATTCATCCCATGACCAATGCTATGGTAGTAAGCAACTTCATCCCAGGAAATACTAATTTGACGGGCAAACTACATTTAAAAAAATATATATTTTTGCCTCAGGAGCAAATGGCAAATGATCGATCGCCACAGTAACCGAAACCTTCTGCTGATGAAGGGACAATAGTAACAGTGTTACGGATGAAGTTTATGTAAAAAAAAAAAAGCTGGAGTTCATAGGGTCCTCTGCCAGCAACTTATCCACCTTAACCGTGAACACCATGGATGGTTAAATACAATATACTGTATTTAATGAATCTTACAATACTACAAAAAAAATTCTTATTTAACTAAACTCAATTGACAGTCAGTACACAGAGCACTCTTGTCACCTTGGCATTCGTTATGTCTCTCTTTGTATTCATGTGTTCATTGCATAATATTGTTTATTCTACGGTTTATTATGCACAATGTGCACAGTGCGTACTGTGTGTAACATGTAAGGGAATCTGTGATTGAATCATGAACCACATAGTATGCATGGAGTGAAGCTCACAGACTCTGGTCTGTTTCTGTCACTGCATAGACAAATATTCAGCTGATTGGGACAAAAAATAATTCATTAATCAAATGATGGGGAATTAACCATCATCACCCAAGCATAATTAGTACCAAGAGGCCTAATTTTGCCTTTTTGTTCGCCGCCTCAGGAGAAATTGTCTCATTCATCAATGTTTGCCATCATGCACAACAAGCATGAAACTGCATAAACAATGCTGTAAGAGAAAACTAGGACAAAGTCACATACTGTTCGTTTGCCAGGCACTTGATCTCTACAGTAACCTTCTTTGATTTTTCTGAAGAAGAGGCACATCCGGTTTAAGTGGATCGTGACAAACCAGTTGGTCAGAGCAGAATTATATTCTTCTTTTTTTTATGCAAATGTGCTTTTGCCAAAAAATGGTAATCAGCCTACTTTGCATGGAACCCTAATTTGCCTCAAATCTGTGCTTTTGGGTGACTCCATTGTAAGAATGAAGCTGTATTTTTTAATATTATTTGGCATTAACGTTATATTCACCATCCCAACGTTCCCTCATGCAAATCACATAAGGTAGCCTACATGGTGTATGATGAAGGCTGTATCTCGTGTAAGGTAGATTGATGCAATCATCAGATTGAAATTGTCCAAAAGAATGGGTATTGTTTTTGTTCAGGCCCTGGACTCTGTAAAGCGCCTTGAGACAATGATCTTGTTTTGGCGCTAAATAAATCAAATTTAATTGAATTCAATATTTTTTCCCCTCTCGTCCTTGTTTCCTCATTAAACACATTAAACAGCGGAAACGGAGGAATTGGGTCTGACTGCAGGCCGACCTCCCAGCTCACATTAGAGTTTTGGGCTCCCCCGTAATGGCACCATGGAGGTGTGTGTGTGTGTGTGTGTGTGTGTGTGTGTGTATGTGTGTGTGAGAGAGAGTCTTGGGCCCCCCCCGTAATGGTACCATGGAGGTGTGTGTGTGTGTGTATGTGTGTGTGTGAGAGTCTTGGGGCCCGCCCGTAATGGCGGTAGGTAATGGGAATGGCCACAGGCCACAGGGGCCTCCCCTGGTGAGTGTTTACCACGGCAGCGTAGCATAGTTAGCGCGGCATGAGGCTGGAATAAGTTAGCAATGCCTGCTGCTAGCCTCCACCTCATGTTTATGCGGGAGACTGTTTAACTGCTCTGCTGCTCACAAGCCTCCCTGGCTCATACAGGTACCATGGAGGTGTGTGTGTGTGTGTGTGTGTGTGTGGTGGGGGGCCCTCATTTACATGCCATGTTTATTCATGCTGAAGACACCTTCATGTGGTTGTGGCTCACAGCTTAGATGAGGCACACGGTGTGAGATGTCACAGCGAGGTTCATTTTCTCAGACACAGACAGAAAGCTCAATATAATTCAAATGTATTTAAAAAAATTACTTAATGTACTTTAGGAAAAAATTGTTCAGGGGCTCTGTATAATTAAATGATCTTGGTGCCTATAAAAAACTAAACAAACAACATTTTATTGAGTACTGTGTTGACATTTTTTAAGTACTGTCTCATATAAATAAAAATGAACAGACTTTATCATGTCTAGTAAGGAATAATTTATGTAACATCTGATTGACACCCACGGGTACGAACACACCAAACGCGTTTCTAAAAATGTGACGCTAGCAAAACCATTGTTTCCTATTGAAAGATTGTACTGTTCTCCGGCGGATTTGTCGAAGGCCCAGACTTGGTTCAAGTTAGCTTGTTCAGAATAACAGACTTGTAGAAGACGGCTAAGCGAAAGAATGTGTTTTTTCAGTCACCAGCCTAAATCAGCTCGACACAGCACGAGTGTGCACTAGGCACGTCTGCTGCTAACGGGTTGGTCTGCTTCTTCTTCTTCTCATACATTACAGAAAGTACAGACATTTTATATTTAAGCAATATAGCATGAGTGGGAGTGGGGTAGGTAAGGGATAATCCCACGGGTGGTGTTCGGCCGTAGCCATCGAGGCCAAAGGCCGAGTGGCGTAGGTAAGGGATTATCCCTTACCTACCCCACTCCCACGAGCCATTGTTTCTCCGCAACAAAAAATAGTTCCATTGTCAACGTCTTGGTTTGGAATTTTAAAAACTTTGAATTAACGGTTATCATCAATGCGAATGTTTCATCGCGGAGTGATTTATTTTTAGCTGTGAAAAGTCCCGTAACTGTAGGTATGTTGACGAATAACCTATAGCATGGAACGTCTCTCGTCCAATCAGAAACAGCTAAATTACGCGCTAGAACCCAATTGTTTTATAATCGTCAACATACCTACAGTTACGGGACTTTTCACAGCTAAAAATAAATCACTCCACGATGAAACATTCGCATTGATGATAACCGTTAATTCAAAGTTTTTAAAATTCCAAACCAAGACGTTGACAATGGAACTATTTTTTGTTGCGGAGAAACAATGGCGAAATAAACCATTTTGAATCAATAACCTCGTGTTGAAATGTTAATTTGTTGACAGTAGAATTGTTTTATAAAAGCAATATAGCACTCGTGGGAGTGGGGTAGGTAAGGGATAATCCCACGGGTGTTGTTGCCTATGCCACTCGGCCTTCGGCCTCGATGGCTACGGCCGAACACCACCCGTGGGATAATCCCTTACCTACCCCACTCCCACTCGTGCTATATTGCTTAAATAACCTATAGCATGGAACGTCTCTCGTCCAATCAGAAACAGCTAAATTACGCGCTAGAACCCAATTGTTTTATAATGTAGAATTAACAAGATGTGAAAAGGGGAGGGGATGGGTGTGTCTGGAGGTGAAAGGGGGTGTCTAGCTTGACCGGGGCTGTAGCCAGGTATGGTCATATTGATGCTATTGCTTTTTGGCCTCAACCATCTTGTGGTGGTTGTAGACAAAAGCCAACTAATGTCTCTGGCACCAAGCCACACAAAAGCCAGGAACCATGTATGATGGCTCCTCAACATAGAATAAAAGGCCAGGTGCCACCTTGATGGCTGTGGCCTGGTGCTATGCAAACTAACTTGCAGGGGTTTGTTGAGAAGTAGTTCAATTATGTGAAGTTATGAAGGAGCCTTACGTGTGCGGCTATTATCCGCAGCGCGTCGCATCTTTCTAGCGGTTTTTTGGGTGCACTTAAAAGTTGAAATATTCTCAACTTTTCAGCGCAAGGGGCAGAGGCGCACCGCTCGTCATTGTCACCCTCGGCCCTGGCAGGTTGTGCACGCAGCTCTGCTTCATAGGTGCCGGGCAAAACAGCCTGGTGTGCCTGCGGCTGTTTTGCCTGCCTCACTTTGCAAAGGCGATTTTGAAGCCTCTGCGTTTTTAGAAACACGTTTGGTGTGTTTCAGCCCTATGGGTGTCTGTGTCTCTCCTCTAACACTCTAAAACCCCTCTTTGCCATTACAGCAGACCATGTGAATGTGATTGATGAGTTATTATCTCCTGCTATTCGAAGCACATAAAGGACGATTCGGCAAAGTGCTGCCTTTTCAGAAGCTGTCTTTCAAAACCTTTTGAGTTGAGCTTTCTCTATGAAGTTTTTTTTTCTCCGTTAGGTCCTGCTCCAATTGCTCCACAGATTGTTCCTCCTGACACCATTCCCTCTAATGATATTCTCTCCACAAAGAGTATAATGAATATGCATCGCAAATGAAAGAGCTGCCCTCGAGGACTCATAATGGGAGATATTACGCAGCACTGTTTAATTTCCACCAGTGTCCTTAGTGTGAGTTCAGCTCACAGGAACCATTAAGCTGTAGCCTGAAAAAAGACTCTTTGTACTCTGAATCAAACTCTCATGTCCATTTTGTGAGCTATGATCTACATGACATATATGTGAAATAAAATCAATGTGGGAATTATGACAGAGAAAGTAGGCATGACATCTGACAATTTTTTTTTAAAAGGTTAGCTTCTCTGGGCAGTTTCATATAGGGACACACTGAATCTGAGGGGGACTGATAGAACGCAATTCCCTGTTCACGTGACTGAAACCAAAACTCACCGATTAAGCTTACACACGTACAGTACATGAAACCTACACTTAAATAGGTAATACATTTTACAAGACGAAACCTGTTTCTTTAGCATTATATTTATGTCCGTACTTGCCCTGACTTGGATGTTTTCAGCTTAAGAATCTGAAATCAGCACCTTGTTTTACTTTCTACTTCCTCTGGCCGGACAGCACAGAAAGGTCATCTAAAAAACCTGCATACTCTGTGCCTCTCCAGGAATTGGGTTGCCTTCTACTGATCGCTCCTGGATGATTGCCACAGAAAGGGAGAGAGGGAGAAAGAGAAAAGAAGCAGGAGAGAGAGAGAGAGAGAGAGAGAGAGAGAAATAAAGAGAGAGAGAGAGAGCAGAGAAAAATAAAGAGAGAGGTCGAGAAGTAGAAGAAGAAGAAGAAGAAGAAGAAGAAAAAGAAGAAAAAGAAGAAGAAGAAGAGAGTAATGGGAGAAAGAGAAAAGAAGAAGACAGAACAGAACAAAGTGAGAGCGATTGAAAGAGACAGGGTTACACACAGTGAAGCCGTTTCAGCACCACGGACAGCAGCTAAGTGTTTTTCCCTCTCTAAGAGGCTGAAGGCCAAAACCACAAAGACAATCCTGCTCCCGCTCTCTTCTCTCAGTCCTTGGGAAGTAGTCTTTGCATTCAAACAGGTAATGCAGTACTGAAGTAGTTTTGTACCGTTTTGTTTGTGCTTTGTCTGTAGGATGGGAATGTCTGGGGGTACACAATTTCCCCGGAGAATGTCAGAATGGTATGAATGACACAAAGATGTCTCTTTTCATTTGAAAAGCTGTCATCGGTGCAAGGCTTGGCATTTTTGTGTCAGCCTGTCATTGCCAGCCGTCAGCATTTATGTGGCCTTGATCTCTTTTAATAAGGGTGATAAAAAAAGCTTTTTGTCCCTCTACATTTGCTTCCATGTTTTTGTTCTGTGTGTCCTGTAGGTGTAAATGTACATAAATGTGTATGTTTGGCTGTGAATGAGAGTATGTGTGCGTGTATGTGTGTGCGTGATTGTGATTGTGTATGCCTGAGTGCAGGCACGTGCACAGACATTTTGGGGGGCAGGTGCTCAAAAAAAAAAAAGGGGCACCCATCGCCAACATTATTTATGAAATTAAAAATAATAATACTAAATTAAAAAAAACACAGAAGGATATTTTCAACTTATATATTAGTAGGGTTACTGATTCTCCCTCATTTGATTGGCTTGTTGATGGCCTGTTTCAAGTTAAAAAGGAGCGGCTACTCTGAGCTGCTTGCTGAAGTTCCCTGTCCTCCTGCTTCTTGAGTCTGTCTTTTTTTTGGCATTATGCTGCAAATGTTATGGATAATAATTGTACTGTTTTCTGAAGGTTAAAGAATAAGCAGCATTACACTAATTAAGCTGTTCTCAACCTGTGGATAAAAAAGCTAGCTTACATTTCCCTTATTTTACTCTTTTTCACCCTCTACAATTACTCATACAAGTTTGATCGTTGTAAAACAGGCAAAATGAAGAGATACATAAATATCACGTTAAACAATGTGGGACAAGGATAGCATGACAACGAGATCTAGCATAGTTTACCTGCTATTTTCTAAGTCTCGTGACATTTATAAACATAAATTCAACATACTTTCGAAATGGTCTAAAAGGCATTTATACAACACAATATATGCACTTTCAGACAAATAATGTCAAACGTCAGCAAACAGCTGGACAATGCTTTGAAATCAAGTCAGTTGTTTGTTTATTTTTTTAGGAAACGTCGGACCAGTTATGTTTACAGACGTAATGTTTTCAGCGGCACTAATGTTGTTGTTAATTTATAACAAACAACGTCGGGGGGGTTGCACAAACACCGTCATTACCTGTTTGTCTGATGCTGCAGGTCAGTGAAGAAGTATGCTGCACCGGCCTGGCGCTAGCGCTCAGCACTGATGTGGGGGATGAGGAGGGAGGGCCACGGCGGGGGCTTGTGAGCACCATGTATCATAGGGATAGAATACTATTCTATGTCTATGCCGCGAAGCATGTCGGGGCGAAATTCTCACAAGAACTGAAATAAATGCCCCCTCAGATCAAAACAAATTTGGGGAAATTGATGACAGAGAGACTAATTTGTATTCTAAAAATATTGATGAATGAAAAAAAAACTTTTTCTCAACCAGGACACAAGGACTGGTGCTTGAGCACCACTAGGGGTCTATCTGTGCACGTGCCTGCCTGAGTGTGTGTGTCAGACAGAGAACGAGAGTGTGTGTAGGTGTGCCTGTATGTGTGTGTGTGTGTGTGTGTGTGTGTGTGTGTAAGGGTGAGTGAGTGAATGTACGTATGTGTGTGTGTTTTTGTGTGATTCTTGTTCCTCAAACACCTTTAGCCTGGCTGATGAGAAGATGAGAGGGGATAATGAGACCACACAGGAATAGTCTTTGCTCCAAATAAAGTTTCTGCTTTTTCTGCACTAAATAAATAAAAAGAGTTGTAGTGGCACACAGAATCCCACACTGAATATTCAAATAAACGTAACCCACACAAATGTACAGTACTGACACCAAAAGTCATTACAGACCAAGATAAGGCCTTGTGCTGACTGTAGCATTAGCTGACATATTCACACAATTTAAATTCTCGTCCATGCCGCTCTATAGCAGTTATTCACTACTAGGTCGCTCTTGTATTCACCAACATAATGCTAAAGCTCTCTCTACTGTAGCCTTTTTTTGACTTGGTATCAACCCAATAAATTATCTTGTGCTGGACTTCCTGTTTTAACAATTCATGCTCAGTTTTCAGGACCTGTGTAGATAATATTATAAAAAAAGTAACAATAATAATAACTATTATTTTTCTCAATATTATTCTTATAAGTAGCAGTGAAGAGTCTTTTATCTGTTCCATCAGACCCCTTTTCTCTCACCCCTTTATATGATACATAATTGCAGCGGACTGTTCTGTGCTGACTGGCCCACACGCATTTAGAGAGATACAAGGCCTTCAGGAACACAGCATGCCGATATCAACCTGACTGGCCCTGCACACATTAAGAGAGGCACAATGCCTTCAGGAACACAGCATGCCAATATCAACCTGACAGGCCGGGAGGGCTGGTCATAGTCAACAGGATCTAGAGGGATTAATCAAGCTGATTGATTTATGACCTCACTGTGCCTGTGAGATAAACTAATATTCCTAGAAGATTTTGTCAACAAAATAAAAATAAAATGGGATAAATAGATTTCCCGACAAACTCAAAAGAATTCGTCATAAAAAACTGTTCATTAGTTTTCCGGAGTAACTGTCTTCCTGGTGTCAAAGGAAAAAATTTCACTGGTTTTTAAAATAAAGTATTCAGACATTCAGCAATCAAGCAATTCCTCTTGTATCATGTCTGTACTTAATAAATATCTAGCCAAGTGCAAGGCCATTCTTCGAAAAACATATTAAGATACCTATATAATTGAATCAGTGTCAGATAAATTGGTCTTAGTTATCCTCCAAAGGTGGTGCTTGAACCCCTGTATGAAGTTGTAAGATTTTCCACTCTAGTGTTTTTTTCTGACATTGTAGACACCCCTCTGTGGCCCTGAAAAATCTCTCTCTTTTTTGAACCACCGTATGAAGTTGTAACATTTAGCACTCTAGTCCATTTTTCTGTCCCATAAAGTTCAGAGATGCTTAAATCTTGCAGCCTGGTGTTTCCGTCTTCGGTAAACCTTAAACCTTCCCCCATATCCACCAGATCTCTGGGCTTTAGCTAGATATTGTTGTTGGCCCTGAACATTCTCTTTTTATGGCAACCCTTTTTTTGGATAGTCTTCACAGATTGTTTGTTGAAATTTAAGTTCAGTCTTTCAAATTGTTCACTCAACATCACCCCAGACAAATCCTTAACCCCCTCCTTAACCATAAATTGTAGTTAACAGAGTTTCAACAGATAGTTTTTTTCTGACAATCTGTAGATAGTCTATATGATACCATCCAAATAATGCTCTGTTTCTGAACTCTGGTGTGTAACACACATACACTCACACACATACAAACACACTCACACTCACACTCACACTCACACACACACACACACACACGGTTGCTCTGCTTCATAACCGTAACACACACACACACACACACACACACACACACACACACACACAGACACACACAGACACACACACAGACACACACACACACACACACACACACACACGAACACACACACACACACACACACACACACACACACAAACACACACACACACACATACACACAAACACACACACACACACAAAGTCGCTCTGCTTCATTACTCTGGAGTCCCCTGGACTCCACCTGCAGGTTGGTGACCCCAAGCGTGACCAACTCAAACCTGATTGGTGCCCACAGCAGGAGAGCATGGAGAACTAGAATAGAGAAGATTCCGGAGGCTGTGCGAAATAAGACCTGGTTTTAAACTAGCACACTATAATAAGGCCAGGATATTAAGCACATTATGCATTATAAGGTCTATTTTAAAGTAAACTTAATGTTGGCTTGGAAAGAAGGCTGTTCAACTGTTCAACATTAGCAAGCTAAAAATGTTGGATACACGGACAGACAGAGGGATAAATAAGTACATGGACTAAAAATCACCACTGTCACTGAGATGCATACATTGCACCATACAAAATGCATCAGTACTACCTGGCAAATGCCAGAGCGAAGTTAAACACTAACCACCCGTCTGATGCAATGTGCATCTAAATTGGTTGGTTATTCACAGCACCGACCATTAGGGGGCACCAACACATCTGTACCTATAGAGGACCTATTGTGCTTTTCTGTTTTGCCCCTCCCCTTCATTTCCGGTTTATTTATCTCTGGAAAATCTGTGTCTTTACAGGTGTTTGTAACCTGTAAAGACACAGAGCACTCTGGGCTCATGGGGGGTGGACACAGGAACTTTAATAGAGTGTTTCACAAATAGGGTGAATAGAGTTGTACAGTATGTGTGCTGTAGGAAATAACCAAGTCTTTTTTCGAGCTTCCTAGGGTGTGCCAGATTAACACTACCAGTGCTAATCTTATGGTGATAAGACATGCATTACAGAGTGAGGCTTGGTCTAAAGATTGTCTCTGCCAAATTTGGTGACTATTGGACTAAATATGTGGCCTGTGAAGAATTCTGATAAAATCCAATATGGTGGAAACATCCATTATGTTCTGTAAGGCTTGGTGTCAAGATCACCTGTAGCAAGTTGGACAAAAATTGTGACCTGTGAAGAATTGTTGAACTTTTCCCACAAAATCCAATATAACTGAATTTTTCCTATACAGTTCTGAGGGCTTCCATACAGCCTCGGCAGAAAGAGAAGAAGAAAAGGATGAATAGGAGAAGGTCGAAAAACAAGCTTCTCTGCTTGGTCCCCGACAACAGGCTGGAGAGAAGGGGGAGGGGGGGTGGATGCTGTGCAGCTTATTGGAGGCTCGCTGGAGATAATAGGAAATCGATGGCTGACCTCTGAGTTCGTATGCTACTCTCCCTGGGAACAAAAGTCATACCTCAGCGAATGCTCAAACTGTCAGAAAAATGCACTCCTCCAACCTCCAGAAAAAGAAAGAAAAAAAACTTTTTATCTGCAATGAAAAGAAAAGATGACAGTCACACAATATTCCTTTAGGGTGATGGTGAGTGTTAGTTGTTTGTGTTGTGAAGTTGTGTGCATTGCAGCCAATCGATGTATCTACAAATAGCAGTACATATGAGAGAAAATCCTCACTTTTAGTTGAGAGGTGTTATCTCACAGGCTTTAACACTGTCTGTTTCATAACACCTTCTTTGAGCTGCATTATGTTAGTTTGACAGCAGCAGTTTTGCAATTACACTGTCTAATTCTAACACTAAATTAAACACAAAACTGACTTAATATAAAAATATGCTTAAAATGCAATATTTTGCTTATGATCTGCTGCAATAGCAGATTTGTTTAAAGGCTTCTGCAGTAACGTATTGTCTGTTGGGAAAACAATGGTTATAGATTTTGTGTGTTGAGCAATGGGAATTTTCCCTGTTTTATACCTTTGACAATAGTTATGTCTGGATGTCATCTATGGCATTGTCAGATGTGGGTCTGTATTTAAAATGATTATTTTCAGGGAATGTCGTGGAAAGCAACCAAATAATTAGCTTTAGCAGCTAGCACTTGAGCAGCACACTGCCTGTCGGTGAGTATGAACAGTAATACAGGGAACAGAACTACGTCTCACAAACAAAGAACACACGAGACACGATTCTGGCTAATTCACAAAGTCGAATTTCAAACAGAAAGGCACGGATGACCCCCACTGCTTCTCCCTTCTATTGCCCTGATGGGATGTTGATAGAGAAATGTAATGAGGACATTGTTATTGTATTTGAATCTGCTTGCTTATCCTGTTTGCTGAGGCCTACTCTCTTGCTGAGGCAAACCACCTGTTATGGTACGCGTACGGTTCTTTTTTCAAGCACATGTTCTAAGAACACCTCTGTAACTTCTGTAGCGATATGAAATACTGATCTAAAAACTGATTGCTGGTCTCTGTCTCATTATTATTAACGCCTTAATATAATTTATCTAACAGATGTTCAACTCCTGCTCATGCTAACAAGAGGCATTTGGTCGGAGAGTGGCAAATACTTGCCCCCAGGAGGCAGGAAGCCAGGTATGTGTTGCACCTGATTGCGTGTCACCCGATCCTCCCGTCCAGCCCACAGCAGAGCTCATCTGCATCTGTGTGCCGCGGGCAGAATCAGGTAATCAGATCAGTGTGCCGGTGTTGTACCCGATTCAGCACCCCCGTCAGAATATGCACCCCCTTGACGCACCACTCGCTTGCCTAAACAAACGCAGGGGAAAATACTATACTACGATTTCATTATTTGTGAAAGAGATCGAAGAGAAGAACACAAGTGATTACAGTCTTTAGAACTGTTCTAAAGAGTACAAACAACCGATGTTTTTCTATGCAACCCTTGACGCACCACTCGCTTGATCGGAAAGGAAAGCAGTTCGCCTAAATAAACGCATGGAAAAATACTATACTACGATTTCATTATTTGTGAAAGAGATGGAAGAGAAGAACACAAGTGATTACAGTCTTTAGAACTGTTCTAAGAGTACAAACAACCGATGTTTTTCTTTCAAAAACCTCGGATAATAGCGAACGCAAAAGAACACCTTTTTGTTCTGTGGAAATATATAGCCTACCCAAGCCATGACTACAAAATGAATTAATGTAATTTTGAATTAGCAAGTTGAATGTATTTGACACGGTGTTTCACAAGACTAAATAACGAAATGCAGTTTAGGATCTAACAGGAAGTGCAAATAAGCAGAAAGTGCAGAATATGTGCATATGAATGGCAGTGGTATATACTGGGATAGTATAAGATACAGTATGATACTGTACTCTGCTTACTCATACTAGTCCCATGTCTGTACTCTGAAAAGCATTTGATGATCGGATCAACAGAATTATTTTAAAGGGGGGGGGGGGGGGGTGCATATCACGACAGGCCAATTTCATACCATGCAGAATAAGCACCCCCTGTTCAATTCTGCTAGGAAGGTGGCACATGCATGAAACTCACTCTGCCTACTCATACTAGTCCCATGTCTGTACTCTGAAAAGCATTTGATGTTGGGGTCAACAGAATTCTTTTAAAGGGGGGGGGGGGGGGTGCATATCACGACAGGCCTATTTTCACACCGGTCAGAATAAGCACCCCCCTTAAAATAATTCTGTTGACTCCAACATCAAATGCTTTTCAGAGTACAGCCAAGGGACTAGTATGAGTAAGCAGAGTGAGTTTCATGCATGTGACACCTTCCTAGTAGAATTGAACAGGGGGTGCTTATTCTGACTGGTGTGAAAATAGGCCTGTCGTGATATGCACCCCCTCCTTTAAAATAATTCTGTTGATCCGATCATCAAATGCTTTTCAGAGTACATACATGGGACTAGTATGAGTAAGCACAGTGAGTTTCATGCATGTGACACCTTCCTAGTAGAATTGAACAGGGGGTGCTTATTCTGACTGGTGTGAAAATAGGCCTGTCGTGATATGCACCCCCTCCTTTAAAATAATTCTGTTGATCCGATCATCAAATGCTTTTCAGAGTACATACATGGGACTAGTATGAGTAAGCACAGTGAGTTTCATGCATGTGACACCTTCCTAGTAGAATTGAACAGGGGGGTGCTTATTCTGACTGGTGTGAAAATAGGCCTGTCGTGATATGCACCCCCCCTTTAAAATAATTCTGTTGATCCGATCATCAAATGCTTTTCAGAGTACAGACATGGGACTAGTATGAGTAAGCACAGTGAGTTTCATGCATGTGACACCTTCCTAGTAGAATTGAACAGGGGGGTGCTTATTCTGACTGGTGTGAAAATAGGCCTGTCGTGATATGCACCCCCCCCCTTTAAAAGAATTCTGTTGATCCGATCATCAAATGCTTTTCAGAGTACAGACATGGGACTAGTATGAGTAAACAGAGTACTGTATCATACTGTATCTTATACTATCTCATTATGTATATACCACTGCCATTCATATGCACATATTCTGCACTTTCTGCTTATTTGCACTTCCTGTTAGATACTAAACTGCATTTCGTTATTTAGTCTTGTGAAACACCGTGTCAAATTCATTCAACTTGCTCATTCAAAATTACATTAATTCATTTTGTAGTCATGGCTGGGGTAGGCTATATATTTCCACAGAACAAAAAGGTGTTCTTTTGCGTTCGCTATTATCCGAGGCTTTTGGAAGAAAAACATCGGTTGTTTGTACTCTTTAGAACAGTTCTAAAGACTGTAATCACTTGTGTTCTTCTCTTCCATCTCTTTCACAAATAATGAAATCGTAGTAGGCTATAGTATTTTTCCATGCGTTTATTTAGGCGAACTGCTTTCCTTTCCGATCAAGCGAGTGGTGCGTCAAGGGGGTGCATAGAAAAACATCGGTTGTTTGTACTCTTTAGAACAGTTCTAAAGACTGTAATCACTTGTGTTCTTCTCTTCCATCTCTTTCACAAATAATGAAATCGTAGTATAGTATTTTTCCCTGCGTTTGTTTAGGCGAACTGCGAGTGGTGCGTCAAGGGGGTGCATATTCTGACGGGGGTGCTGAATCGGGTACAACACCGGCACTCCATCCCTTCCCAAGCATTTTTCAGCCATTTGGAAAATAAAAGTAAAAACACTGTGCTTGGTGATTCTTAAATCTTCCATTCTCTCTGCCGTGCTGGTTTGCATCGAAAAAAACCTTTTGTGGGGTATTTTTTTAGGCAGTGTTTCACAAAGGATTTGAAGAATAGAGAGCTGATGATACTCATTTCTTTTTGAATAAGATAAGCAATGCCTTTGTATGCTGAATATTTGAAATACATAAATGAATATAATGACTGCCACCGATTGGTCCAAACTGACAGTGGCATTGATACTAAAAGGTATTTTACACAACATGCTGGACTGTCAAATTATGCTTAAAATAGAAAATAGACGTTTAAGTGTCCTTGTTGATTTTATATTTTGTATTATTCTGGGTGATCTTAAACTTTGCATTGCATTCCTTGTAGATTTTAAGATTGACCAATGCTGTAGAAATGATAGAAATGTGAAAACGGGTTTATCCTATGCATTTGTAAAGGACTTGGATCCAGTGTGCACACTGCCTATAGCGGGGTTTATATACACACGTCTCTCCAGATAGGTGTTGGTAACACCTCTGACACAACCATCAAAGCAGAGCAAACGTTCAGCAAAGCCTATTGCACATGGTTATTGAGGAAACAACCCCGAAAACGTAGAAATAAGGTACACAGTTTTGTAACTAAACGTGCCCCTGCTCTGTTGCCAGAAACAGAATCATTCAAGATGACACACTTTTCTTGGAGCAGAAAATTATGTTATTTAATTATTGCTCATTGTCTCTCTTAATGCCGCGATCATATTATACACCGCTAGGTGGTTCGCCTCTGTAGGGAAGTGTTTTTTCCAGCAGGGCAATGCTCCATGCCACACAGCCAGGCCAGTAAAGGTGTGGATGGAGTACCACCAGATCAGGACCCTGTCATGGCCAGCCCAATTTCAAGACCAGAATCCCATAAAAATCCTCTGAAATGTGATCAAGAGAAAGATGGATGGTGACAAGCCATGAAAAGAAGCCGAGCTGCTTGAATTCTTGCGCCAGGAGTAGCATAGTCACCCAACGGCAATGTGAAAGACTGGTGGAGAGCATGCCAAGACACATGAAAGTTGTGATTTTAAATCAAGGTTATTCCACCAAATATTGATTTCTGAACTCTTCCTAAGTTAAAGCATTAGTATTGTGTAGTTTAAAAATGAATATGAGCTTGTTTTCTTTGCATTATTCGAGATCTGAAGACACTGCATCTTTTTTGCTATTTTGACCAATTGTCATTTTTCTGCAAATAAATGATCTAAATGACAATATTTGTATTTGAAATTTGGTAGGAATGTTGCCAGTAGGTTATAGAATAAAACAAAAATGTACATTTTACTTTAACACATACCAATAAATAGTAAAACCAGAGAAACTGATAATTTTGAAGTGGTCTCTTAATTTTTTCCGCGGCTGTATATTTGCAACCATAATTGAAACTTTTTTAAAATCGCTAGTTTCATAGCTCATACAGTCACGCATGTCTACAGATAACTTATCCGCGAACTCCGTTTGATATCTGTGAATGACAGCACTTGTTTGAAGACATCGACCTGTGCTTTACATGTAGCCTACCATCCTGCGACGCCAAGTGACGTACCTGAAACCGAGTGGCGTCTCATTTCATAGGGGACAGACAGACAGACAGACAGCCCTGGGCCCTTACACTTGCAAGTGCTAGGGTTAAGACAAAGACAAGACAAAGCAAAAGGGGAAGAATCGAGATTCGGCCTAAGTTACTGAAGAATACAGTAATGTGATCGCTATTTGAAAGCAGGAGTGGGAAGCAGACCTAAACAATTGGATTTGGAAATCAACACAATGTGCTGACTCATCGGCTGCTAGATTCAACTTCTCTATTTTTTTCTTTGATTTCCTCTCTGCCTCGTTGTTGGACAGCTCGTTCACTGACACCAAAGGAAGTAAAACCTAAATACATAACGGTAGGTCTCATGATGGCCGCAGGTATTCCCAGAGAGGCTTACTCAATAGGGAAAGTGTTTGTTTGACATCCGATACTCATCGATTTATTGGAACGGAGTGATTACTGAAACGACCTTTGTGTTTGTACGGGTTTCATACAATGCCGGCTACATTTGGTCAAAGTCCTTCCTCGGGAACGCATCTTGCTGTAGGCCTATTCGTAAAGGGATGTGAAACAGATCAGTACACGCAACGAACAAATGGTGTCCTGTCATTTTTAAGGACATTGTATGTTGCAAATGGTAGAAGTGGCTTTTAGGCTGAGTTGGACTAAGGAACGCAATTGACAAGTGGTCCAAAGAAAATTATTAGCCAAGCTGACCTCCATTTCGTGTTTACAGAGAGAGACAGCAAGGGTGAAAGATCACTTTGAAATTTGTCACTCACAGGCGAAGTTCAATTGCAGTCCAGGTCCTGGGAAAATCCGTGAAAGTGAGTTGAACATTTTTTCTGAATTATTTTTTAAATTGTACAATATTGTCAACATAAGCGACGTGTATTTTAAATCAACCCAACTCTTACATTTACACATATCATGCTAGAAAAAGGACAGGCTGAGGGCCCTAAACATGCCTTCTTTTTTTTATAGGCATTTATGGATCCGTTTACTGCGGCAACTGCGAGCGAGGCTATAGAGCAAGTTGCAAAGTGTTTAGGATGCAGTCCGGTCTCATTTGATGTTGCAAGATTCCTTGACGACCACGACGATTTGCGTCACCTGCGTGAAGAATTCGTAATTCCCAAAGTCTCACATCTACCGCCGTGTAAGTGGAGAAAGTTTTTTTGATTTCCAAAGAGCATACCTGTATAGGAGATCTGTCAGCATCGAAAGTTATCTAAAAGTCTACTGAGTAAGCCTTTGATCCTGCTATTACTTGTGGGCTTGTTTCTGTTGGTCCCAGCGCATATTCAGGAGCGAGTCCACCTGAAATAGGTCAGGTGACATATTTCTGCGGAGGTCATCTGCATTTTATCAGGTGCAGCCTCAGGTGCACCTCTGCATTGCGTCTCTCTCTGTTTTTGGGGACAAAGAACAGTCTGAACCCAAAACGAAAGTGCTTCATCACGGATGAGCGAGTGGATAGCACTAATGCGCTGTTAATCTTACCCGCAGCTGACCTCTCTCTTGTGGATGGCTCAGAGGACTGCCTCTACTTTGTAGGAAACTCGCTGGGGCTGCAGCCAAAACTGGCAAGAAAGTACATAGAGGAAGAGTTAGACAAATGGGCACAGATGTAAGTTGTGGCAAGCATGTTTATTAGCTTCTTTTTAATAATGTGTGATGGTGTGTGTGTGTGTGTGTGTGTGTGTGTGTGTGTGTGTGTGTGTGTGTGTGTGTGTGTGTGTGTGTGTGTGTGTGTGTGTGAGGGAGGGGGGGCGGGGGAGAGAGGGGGAGGGGGAGAGGTAGGGAGAGAGAGAGAGAATATCCTATTAACTGCAGATTATTGCAAAAATCAGACCCCCGTCAGTAACAGTAAAATGCTATCGTACATGTTTGCAGCCAACTATGTTAACGTTGAGCATGTTTCCAGGGGTGTCCATGGTCACACGGTGGGCTCTCGTCCTTGGGCTTGGGCAGAGAACAACATCGAGCAGCTCATGGCCAACGTCGTAGGTAATGTTCATCTCGTCTCTGAACACATACACAATTATAAAGGCACGCTGTGTCTGCCAGCGGTATGCCTCTTCACAAGGGAAGCTTTGCTTTTGTTCTGGCAATTGTTCCCTCATGTTGTGTTTCCACCATGGGGCGCTTTTCCACTGCAGGAACTTGAGGCACTTCCCTGGTGGCTCGGACATTTATAGGAACAGCCCTCTAATTGGCCCCTTCAGCCATTCTGTGGAGGTGCAGTACCTGGGGGAGGGGAAGGGTGGGGTGGGGTGGTTAAAACTCTGAGTTTATTAACCCTGAGATGAGAGAAACTCTGTGTGTTCTCAACACAAACCATGAGTTTCTCCCTACCTCCTCCCTCCTGCTGAGCAGCTATTGGATACGGGGTGTCCATTCCTCGTTTACCTGTCGACGTTTGAGCCAAATTAATTAGCGCAGCCTTACTTTGGGACAGGATTGGGAGAGCCTGTAAAGATGTGCCATCATTCCTTGATGACTAACTAATAGCCCGTATGAGAACCTCTTACACCAGTGGGGTGAATATGGATGAATTTGTTTTCTCACTGGTTGCCATGGTTACTCATAGAATCAGAGCTCCATTGAGGGTGGCTTTTTATAGTCGTTGGGCAGATGTTTCACTCCGAGTGAACATACTCAGAGTTGATTAACTCAGGTCAGATCAGATCAGATCAGAGTCAGTCAGATCTCAGGGTACATCAGCAGAGTTCTGGGTTAGGGTCAGAGTTCAGGTTTAGGGTCAGAGTGCTTTGTCCAACATCGGTGCCTGACCTCATAAATGCTCTACAGAATGAATAGACTCCAATTCCCACAGAAAGCCTTCCAAGAGGAGTGGAAGCTCTTATAGCTGCAAAAAGGGGGACCAGCTCCATCTTAAAGTATATTGGATACAATGTCATTACAGTCCCTGTCGGTGTAATGGTCAGGCATCCAAATACTTTTTTCCATATAGTGTACATAACATCTGTAATTTTACAACATATAAATACTTGTTGTGTCTTCAGTCAAAAATGTCCGGTGTGATTTAAGAAGAACCCAGTTATCAGCATTTAATGTAAATATTTCACCCTTGGACATTCATTTTAAAGGCCTGGTCATTTTTGACACAACAAATGTTACAATGTTGATATTGATTTTATCCATTCAGGCAGGTAGCGTGAAGGATGTCATGTCAAACGTTTACAAAACAATATTTTTTGACTGGAACACAACATGAGGCTTAACATCAGAATGCAGTTTGTACAGGATCACATCATGGTTGTTTAATACAGGTATCGATGTTAACAAAGACTTGGCTGTAATGACATTGTTGAAATACATATTTACAATGTACTATATGTTTAGGCTTGGGGCTGTGGGTTTGCATGTCAATTCAATGCTTGAAATGTAAGGTTTTACTTTTATCCACAGTCATATTGGTTGGTAAAGTATTAATCAATTCTACCATTGCATCATTCATAAGTGATTGCAGTTGAGATGAAGGAGTTTCAAATGTTAGATGGCAGCTAAAAGCAAACGCTGTCCAAACACCATCAATATTTCATTAGTAGTTTGTGATGATCAATTGAGTAGGCAGAATAACGAATGTGGCTTTGCCAACGGAGGAGTCAGCTTCAGAAAGACATAAATGCTACACATCTTGCTGCCAAAACCTTTGTCAATGATGATAAACATTGACATCTTTAACCCATTATGTGCTTTTTTATCTACAACCAAATGGAAGATGTTACTGATGGAAAGTGTATACATGTATATGTATAGTATATATATTAAAAAAATTATAATTTGCATTTTCAATGAACATATCCGGTAGCATATATACAATTTGTATCATGTTCTCATCATCGTTTTTGATTTGTAGGTGCTACACGTAATGAAGTAGCCCTCATGAATGGCTTGACAGTCAATCTTCATCTTTTACTGGTAAAACCCACTACCCTTGTCTCCATTGTCTAATCCCTGTATAAGTGACAGTTATTGTACTTCCTCTGCTCCTCTCTAGTGGCTTGCTGTAATTTCTTTCTCTCCTCAGCTCTCCTTTTATGAACCCACAACAAAACGACACAAAATTCTTCTAGAGGACAAGGCTTTTCCATCCGACCATGTAAGCATTCATTTGCCATCAATATCTATTGTTAAGGCCAAACAGAAAGGAAATTCAAAACTTTGCAAGTCTCTAAGCCTGCCCTCCTCACAACACGTGCATGGTTCATGTGCCTCTTGCAGTACGCTGTGGAATCTCAGATCTCCCTGCGAGGCTTCAACCCTGAGAAGAGCATGTTGCTGATGTCACCAAGAAAGGTAGAAAGGTCTGATCACCTGAGCTTGCCCCAGCTCAATGGAGCACTATGCCATATTTTCTTCCTGCTAAATGTTTCATTGAAATAGACATATAGCGCTGGTTTTCCTCGTCCGTGGCCCGGAGACGTAAGCTGTCTGCGGTCACGGGAGACGTCACCACACATTAGGGGTGAGCGCATCTGTGAGCTGAACCGCTGCTGACGGCAGGGGACCCTCTGTTGCTTTTGCCAATCTGCCAGGGCGAGCGCACGTTGAGGACAAAGGACATCCTGGACACGATTGAAAAGGAGGGAGATTCAATCGCTGTCATCCTGTTCAGCGGAGTGCAGTATTACACCGGACAGCTCTTCGACATGGCCGCCATCACCATGGCGGGCCAGGCCAAGGTAAAACTCAGTCACGACAAGGGCAAAATGTTATTGTGGGTCTTGTAGTTCTGTCAGGCAGAGGTTTAATAGCTAAGCTCCCTCATAAGCAAGGTTTCCTTGTAATTTCACTCTCATATATGCTCTTCATAACTCCAAACTGGTGTGGCCTTGTAGAGAAATTATGTGAAAAAGTGTGCCCCCCCCCCCAAGGCTTGATGGTCAGTGCCCGTCCAGTGTGAGCGAAAAGGGGAATGGCTTTTACTGAGCAGCAAACAATCAGAGGGGTTGGTTGAGCTCACTTGAGCCCCCTTCCCCTCATCCTCACCGTCCCAAATCAATACAGTCACAGCGCCCTCTGTTGGCAAAGCTGTGGCACTGCCCCAGCCATGCAGAGTGATAATGATAGAAAGTGATGAGTCATGCCCGAGGAACAAAAAGCTTTGAAGCGGCTGCCTCTTTTGGAGGTGGATGCAGTGATTTCTCACTCATAATGCCCCGTCTGGCGCAAACAATGTGAAGTGCAGAGAGTGTTCAGAGGGCTGTGAGTCGAGGTATGAGTGTTTAATGATGGCATTTGTCAACATGATGGATTTGATATTTTAGTGGCGAAGGGCCTTTTGTCTACTGCAGTCATCCTCTTCGGAGCCAGGACAAAATGCTAGCGGGCCAGCAAATATGACATCACTCCGCTGACCTTCAGAAAGGGAGGAAAACGGCCACTGTCAAATGTAGCTGTGTGAAGCGTAGATAGCTTGTTATGTTGTTAAATACATAACTTCACTGCACCGCTTTGCCTGGTTCCAGCCATAGGGGTATTAAATCACGCAGCTTGTTGGCTGTACAATTGCTTAGCGTGTGTGTGTGCCTGTGTGTGTGTCTTTGTTTGTGTGTGTGTCTATGTTTGTGTGTGTGTGTGTGTTTATGTATCTGTGTGTATGTCTGTGTCTGTTTGTGTGTCTGTGTTTGTATGTGTGTCTTTGTATGTGTGTGTGTGTGTGTGTGTCTGTGTGTGTGAATGTGTAGCCGGCTGGGAGTGGCGATGCAAGCATGCGTCCAGCCGTCATGATGTGTTCGGTTTGTGTGTGTGTATGTGTGTGTGTGTGTGTGTGTGTGTGTGTGTGTGTGTGTCCAGCTGTGATGATGTGTTTGGTTTGTTGGGTACCGCAGGGCTGTTACGTGGGGTTCGACTGCGCGCACGCGGTGGGGAACGTGGAGCTGCGTCTGCACGACTGGGGAGTGGACTTCGCCTGCTGGTGCTCATACAAGGTCAGGCCACCCAGAGCAACCTGACAGCTCAGCTTGTCTTGTCTCTCGGCAACCAGTCTCTGACTGACAGGCACACTGCCCCCTACAGCAGCCTTAAATGACCGTGTGTGTGTGTGTGTGTGTGTGTGTGTGTGTGTGTGTGTGTGTGTGTGTGTGTGTGTGTGTGTGTGTGTGTGTGTGTGTGTGTGTGTGTGTGTGTGTGTGTGTGTGTGTGTGTGTTAAGGACATTGGGCTGGTGTGTGTCGCTCACTAATATATAGAGGTGGGATGAGTTTTAGACTGAAATTCAGTGGTTGGGGAAAATTATCTAAGAATATTTTCCTAGGTTAAACACACACACACACACACACACACACACACACACAAACACACAGATTGCAGATCTGCCCATAGAGATTGGCTCTACACGACGCCTGTGCATGTGATTTTGATTCTGGTAACTCACAGTGGAGGCTCAATTTCCATAGCTGTAGAGATTAAAAAGAGCATGCCTATATATTCTTACATTGCTTTAGAATCACCAGGATAGCCTTGGCTCCTTCTCATAAAATGGTCTCAGAGCCGAGGGATTTCATCTACAAGACATTACTTTACTTTCAAATCATGAATAGTTGCCATCATCTATAAGTAACTATCATCTTGAGTGAGTTAGTTGCATTCTGTTCGACTCTCTTGCTATTAAATATTATAAATGTTACCTCCGCCTATGCAGTGTAAAAGAATAGAGTTGGTAGAGTATGGCTGCTTTGGAAAAACTCTTTGTAATTGTTTACGTAACTTGTGTACCCGCCCACATGCCTGTCAATCAACCCTCCCCCTCCCTGTTCCATTGTATCCGATGACTGATTTGTTGATCCGCTAATCATCAAATGAAGTATCGGCACAGGGAAAGCACAATTATGGCAATCAATGGGAAAGTCATAATTATTTGCCGTACTTCTGACATGAGGGGGAAAATACAGCCTCTTTTGTTCTTCACAAGAATGCCCATGGAACTCGGAGGGATGTGGGTGTTAAAATAAAGCGAAGTGAAGTAAAGAGGAGTGCACTGAAGGCAGCTGTGTGTGTGTGTGTGTGTGTGTGTGTGTGTTTGTTTAGTATGTGAACTCAGGGGCAGGTGGACTGGCGGGGGCTTTTATCCATGAGAAAAATGCCCTCACAATCAAACCAGCGTGAGTCAACATCTACAGCACTTCGCCTTTTATTTGTAAAGAGGATTCACCGTCAGTATGAAACTGTTGTTGCATTATGTAAATGGTTATACATTTTGCATAACATGTATGCATATGTCAATGAAAGTAGTGCTTTATAGACTCTAATGTGTCATTGTTATATGGTTATGCATATTTCTCCTAATATTAGACTGACAGGGTGGTGGGGACATCAATTAAAAACACGGTTCCAAATGGATAACAGTAAGTCTCATATAAGTCAAATATTATAGTATAGCCCAATGTATGTTGTGCACCTGAAGTGATTAAGCACACACTGCACATTTTGGGGGCAACTTTGATACTCTGCTTTACAGTGCCATCTTGTGGGCAACCAGGCTCATTGCACAAAAAAATCGATCATTCACGACCATAACACGTATAACGATCTTTGTGTGTGTGTGTTTGTTTGTGGTGAAACTTTCACTATAAGTATTTTGATATTACTTTAATTAAGAGCAAATTATGAAAATCAATTTCCACTTTACAGAAATGGACCTACTACCTGGAATTAGTGGTTTCAGATTGTCAAATCAGCCAATTCTTCTGGTGTGTCCACTACAAGCAAGCTTGGAGGTGAAACACATTTGAAATTTGTATTTCCACAACCATGTGTTGAATAGTAGAGTCTATCTGTATTTACTCCTCTATGCTTTAAATCAGGTATTTAATATGACCAATATGAAGGCCTTGCGCAAGAAATCCATCCTGTTGACCGGCTACCTGGAGTACCTGATTAAGCACTTCTACACGAAAGATGAGACAAACCTACGCAAGGCCTATGTGGACATCATCACGCCGTCCAACCCTGAGGAGCGTGGGTGTCAGCTGTCCCTCTCCTTCTCTGTGCCCATAAGCGCCATCTATGAGGAGCTGGAAAAGAGAGGGGTTGCCGTGAGTAAAATTGATCCATGCAGAGAGAGAGAGAGAGAGAGAGAGAGAGAGAGAGAGAGAGAGAGAGAGAGAGAGAGAGAGAGAGAGAGAGAGAGAGAGAGACTTTTGCTGGCATGCTGTGATTATGACAGAGGTATGCGAGGGACAAAGTTGACAGTGACGTGATCAGATGTTTTTCAACTCCGCCTCTGTGGTTTGTACCTTGCCTTCGATGAGGTATTTGCTCCGCAGTTCACTCCGTGGACTTTGTCTCTTATACAGGCAAGATCAGTGGGAGTGGTGTTTGTCTCTCACGGTGAAAGTACTGTCATCTCTGGAAAGAAACATTGCTTTAACAGAATACTACTGTGTTAAATAATTAATACTGTGTTTAAAAGTAAACAATACATGACATAGTCAAGAGTAAATAGCCTACATGTAAAAAAAATATTTGACTTGGGTTAGGATTTTAGAAGAGTTCTCAACTCACAATTTCATGTTTGATAGGAATCTAGGCCAAGACACTATATAATGATAACTCAAGTGTTTAGTTTACTGCGTGGCTTACAATCAATGTGTCCTCAGAGAAAATGTACAAACAGTGACCCCTGGTGGCAAACGAGGTTCATTAACACACTGTATGTTGGAATACATTGACAGTAGACTTTTTTCACATCTTACTGAGATTAGGAGCCACAACAGAGAGGACTTTAAAAAATACTTCTATTTGAACAGAATATGAGACTGCATTATCTGTGTTTTAAATGGAAAGGGAATCCTACATGTATGACAAATTGAAGACCACTGGATGTTCAAGTGATGCATTCCTGTTTATTTTTTCTGTCCATGTTCTTCTCAGTGTGACATGAGGGAACCCAATGTGCTGAGAATTGCTCCAGCCCCACTCTACAACTCCTTCTCTGACGTCCACCGCCTCATTTCCACCCTGGGCCAAGCCCTTCAGGCTGGCCATGAACTTCAGCAGAGCTAGCACAGCTCAAGTACCTAGTGCTAACTATAGCATCCAACAACCCATCCCCCAGGTACACACATCATATGATGTTGAGTCTTCAGGGAAAATAAAATCTTTGTGGGCAATTTCTCACTGGGCTCAGTCCCCTGACCTGGTCTAAGCTGCCCTCGCTAGTGAATGTAATCTCTGGCAGGTCATGGTTTGAGCTCCACATCCTGTCTGTAGTTCCGCTGACAGTCTCTGCTCATCAACTGTGATTTCAGTATCAGCTCAGGTTTTAAAACTAACAGGTCATGGGTTCAATTCCCTGTTCTCGTGGTGTGTAGTCAGAGATGACAAATGTATGTGATTGCTAATTAAACAAATTGTGATTGTAACCTCAGGAACCAACAAGATGCTGCTGTTTGTCTGACTCTTATTACAGTCTGTGTTCTTGGGCTTATTGCCAGCATGTTGGATGAAGCATTCAGTGTCTACGGCGTAGCGCACGCATTACATAGAGCCTGTAGGAGTCTGCATTTTATTGCCTTCTCTTATGACTGAGCTTAAGTGGACTGAGGATCCACTTCATTTGTTCTCGGCACACAAAATCAATAACGGCAAAGGAGCTTTGTGAGATTGCACTGCGCTATTCTCTTTCATTACAGTTACTTAAAATAAACTTGAATTCACATTTATTTCCTCTGGAAATGAGCACTGCAATATGCACTAAACTCTGCTGCTGATGAAGCGATGGCACCATGCACTGCTGCTTCTAACTGCAGGTAGGGAGAAGTATTGTGCCAAGGTATAGGGGTGGCAACATGCACTGCTGCTTCTAACTGCAGGTAGGGAAAGTATTGTGCCAAGGTATAGGGGTGGCAACATGCACTGCTGCTTCTAGAGAATTATTGTACAGTCTTCTAACTGCAGGTAGGGAGAAGTATTGGGGTGGCAACATGCACCGCTACTTCTAACTGCAGGCATGGTGAAGTATTGTACAGTCTTCTAAGTCCACGTAGGGAGAATTGCGGTTTGGCGTTAAAGCCACAGTGTCTCAAGATGCCCCTCTCTCTCCGCTTTTCACCCGAAGCTCCTTATTTTTAAACACAAAGAGCTTTCATCGTGCTGCTTTGTCATACCGCCCTGCCCTCAGCACAGTTCAGCACACAGAGTTACAGACCGCCATGCGGCCATAGGATGAGCAGTGTGTGATTAGCTGACGAGATGCTATGTGTGGGCTCCATGCAGACTGAGGAGATATTTATAGGCCTGTGCCCCCTGTGCCCACAAGATGTCGTCAGTGTGATGCAAGCTTCTTGCAAGTGAATGGCGGGATGATTTGATGCATTGAAATGGCGAAAGTGAGTAAACAAACCAACTGATGAACAGAAACATTGCGACAGTTCCATTGCAAGATCCAATTCATCACTCATTCAGTGTCATGGCCAACTTTGAAGTGAAATTACTGCTGTGAACTCCACAAATGCCAAGTCAGCCGAGTTGTATAATGCCATGGCACATATAACAGAGAAACTGTTAATGACCTCCATCACAGAAATGCAGATTACTGGTATTAATGCACTTCACCCAATCATCGTAAGTGAATGCCTCATTATGGATTATGGATTCTGCGCATCTGAGGAGAGAAGTGAAATATAATGAAACAACTGGACTATTTCTTTGCGAGGAAGGGAGATTTTCTCAATGAAATCTGATGAGGCATTCTCACTGAAACCTTCTGGTATAAATTCCCTCTTCTTAAGAACTGATTGCTTCATTAATTGAATTAGACATTAAGCGACTGCTTTAGAAGGGGGGGGATCATTGCTTCCTACAGCCATGCTAGGAACGGCTTAGGTGTTTCGATCAATATATGGGCCTATTGAGTGCAGCTCGCCGAAGCCATCTTTGATACTTAATTATTGCCTCCCCCCATTAAAGGGTCTCTATTTAGTGAAAGAAATGGGCGCATCAACCATTTGTGTTTGCTTTCCTGCGATCAGGGCTTTTTATGAAGTCAGATAATTGAAATTAATATGTCTTTTCAGATGTTGATCATGCCTTAGTTGATTGCTCCAGCTTGCTCGCTCGTCGACACAGAGATTAGTTAAGGCCAATTCATGCTTCTCCATATCGGAAATAGTTTAGAAAGGAACTAAAAGAATATAGATGAGAACAAAATGGATAGTTACCAATAAATCATTTCCACTGATCACTTACCATTCAGAGTAACATAAAGACCTACATTATAAAAAGCTCATTGCTTTTGTACATGTCTTTACATTCTACATTGGATCTCTTATCCAGGAACATGAGTAACATGAATACAGTTCTTAGCCTCTCTGTTTGCCAGTGTACAAAAGCTCAGACATATTAAATGGATAAAGCATGGAGGTAAAACAATGTTGATGTTACCATTTAACCTGTGATGGGCTTTGAGTTATTATTGTACAATATGACAGGAAAGACTATAGAGACGGTTTGCTAGAAATTACACACTGATTAAATCTACATCTACTTTTTTTCTGTCAGTAAGTAAATGCCAGGTCCTAAAAGCAACGTTAGGAGTTTTAGGTTAAAATGCCAGGTCCTTAAAGCAACGTTAGGAGTTCTTGCCTAAAACTAGTGAGATACATAGGTAACAGCCAACCGGCTTGCCTTCCAAACACCAGCAACAGAGAAAAGGTACATAGCCAACTTAGTGGCTAGTGGAGATGGCAGGTGTGACCATCTGCTATCAAAATGAATTTGTGTATGTTGTTATAACTAGCTTCCTATAAAAAAAACATAAAAATGGATACAAATCTGCATAATGTGAACCTTTTTAGTATTAAGATTAAGAAGTTGTTCTTGTGGCCCTATGCCTCTTCCGTCTGTCACAGGAGAATCACTCTGCATCACGTCATCCTGTCCTCTCTCACAGAACGAACCGCCACCCCCTCACTGAGTTTTGGAGAGGCCCTGCAATCTCCCAGCATGGGGCGGGAAATGGAATTATGCAGAAAGACGATGAGCGATCCGTCTCCTACTGCATTACACACCTCAGTGGCCGGGGGTCCTAGGCTGCCAATTAACACCTACTTCATTACATGTTGGGCTCTCCTTAATGCTCCCGCTACTGCCCGTGTTTATGCACTATTACCTTGACGGATGCCTCTCCTACAATTAGACATAATTGGCATATCAATATGCAAAAGCTAAATGGATTAACCTTCTTTAAAACTAATGAGCACTCTTTTGCCCAGCTGGTGAATGCACCAACATTTGCATTTGTCATTTTTTTTTTTTTTTTTAGGGAGGGGAGGAGATGTGTGGGGGTGTGAGGTGAGCTGAGGTGAGAGAGAGGGGGCTGGTTTGCACAAAATAAATTGTTTCAAATCAAAAGACATGAGATACACACATTTGAGTATCCCTTAACAATTTCCTTCACCAAAAAATTCCCCAAAAACCTGACTGCAATGAAATAATGGGTAGACGTTCAAGCAGTTTCTCCACTGAAATCTGACGGCCTTAAGAGACGTGGCAGTTAGCTGAGTTGTTTCTCCTGCGTGGCTTTTGGCTCCGCTCCAGATGTCTGCGCGGCTCGCTACGTGTGGATGTGGATATGGTTCAATATTATCTAACCCCTGATTCAATTTCCATGCATTACTTTCCAAAGTCTTTGTGATTTAATCACTCCGGGCAGCTTGGCGCGCCCCGGCCCTGCGTGTTTGGCAACGGGAGCGGTTTGTGGGAGTTCCAGCATGCACCCTGGCGATCCAGGAGGATGCATCGATCTGAGTGCGCTCTGCCAGGCTCCTGCACTCGGGGTAGCGGGAGTGTCAGCTGAATTGCTATCAACAGCAGCTCTTGTAAAACATCTGGCTTTTGACCCCGGCGAGACTACGAACGAGCAATGTGAGCGAGCAATATGACGAAGGGTTGCCATGGAGGCTGTGTTCTGTACCGCTTCGCCCCCCAATGACAAGGAGGCCTCAGGCGTTATTTCTATGCAGCAGAAGAACACGTCGGAAGTGAAAACATCAGCTATGTGGAGATGAAATTAAGAGAAAGCTTCATAAATAAAATAAAATGCAAGTCACAGCGTATTTAACGCAGCCCTTATGAAACTAGATAATATTAATGTAATGCTATTAGACAGTAATCACACCAGGTGCATAATTATATGTTTTGGTGGATTGTAGATCATCATTTAAAAGAGTTGAAATGAAGCGTTGACTAGCTTTCCCCCCTTACCACAGCCCTATAGTTGACCTGGCTATGAAAGCCAAAGAAACACTCTAATAACTGCAGTTCATGGCTTGTGCTATGCATCTGTTTGATAGCCTCTCCCTGAATCTCTCTCTCTCCTTCTCTCACTCTCTCTCTCCCTGAATCTCTCTCTCTCCTTCTCTCACTCTCTCTTCCTCCCTCTCTCTTTCTCTCTTCCTCTCACTTTCTCTCTCCCTCTCTTCCTCTCCCTCTCTATCTTTCTCTCTCTTCCTCTCCCTTTCTCTCTCTCTCTTCCACTCCCTCTCTCTCTCCCTCTCTCTCTCTCTCTGTGCGAGTACATTGAAACTTGGATGGCCTGCATGGCTGGTGGCGAGGGGGAGAGTGGAGTCCTGCAGGTAATAAGGATTAAGAACGGCATACATCACATTTAATTACTTCAGATCGCTCCCCCTCAGGCCGGCTCCTGCTCTCCATGTTTCGGAGCTGACAGCTGGCCAAGGTAGCCAGAAAGGCCAGTTAGGGGACCTTTCATCATTTTAATGAATTGTAAAGGAACTAAACCATAGCCAGAATAAACTGGGCTCTCTCAGCAGCCATGCACCGCCCTCGCTTTGTCATAACACATTTCCCTTTTTTTGTGAAAAAAATAAATAAATAAATAAATACACTTCATCTATCAGCCAGGGTTGAGCTTATTTCTTTATGTACTTTATATCAGATGATGAAAATAGAAAAAGAAAAAAATCATTTCTATTAGTATTTTAGCATGTTTTATTAGTATTTTGGTGTTATTCGACTTTTATTAATTATTGAACCAGACCCTGGCAAAAATACAAAATGTCAATCAAACCAGATGTTGAAACAATGACAGAATGTGCATTTCACCATTTGACTGCTGCAGTCCATGTTGCCGTATCGACACAGAGGAGGAGAGCACAGATTCTTTAAATGGTTGGATCAGACAGTTGTGGAGTTGAAACTGGGCCAGACAGAGATTTCAGTCATCCCCTCCCATTGAAAACTCTCTTGTTTGAAACCAAAAGCAAGTATTGTCAGGAGCTAGTGTTTTCCATTCCTTTTTTCTGATTCAGAGGTAACTGCCTGTTCCTACAGCACCGTTGTTGCCCTCTCAGAGGTGTACACATAACGCTACCAAATCATGTGTCCTGTCGACAGTAAACTAGTATCTGTCTCAGAGTAGAGGTGTGGCAAAAGTTTTCGAGCCTCCGGATAAATATCCACTGCTTCTCATCAAACATGTAAAAAGACAAATGTGAATATAGAAACGTGAATATACAAACGTGGGAAAAGAATGTGAATATATAATTGGTTTTCATGAATTGTAATATGATGGTGGCAGTCATTAGTCATCTTCAAATAAGTACAAAATACTTGTACTCAACGTGTATTTATCATTGTACAAAATAAACTGATAATTACACGTTGATTGATACACTGATAAATACAAACTCATTGCTAAAACTAATTTAATATTGTTGTCAGTGCAATGACAGTGGGATTGCTAGTTTCAAAATGTCATATTGTTATAATGCAATGAAATCTAAATGCATTCCATGATACAATATAGTCATGTTTTGAGTGAATGAGTTAATTGGGTAGGCGTTAAGTGAATGAGTTAATTGGGTAAGCGTTGAGTGAATGAGTTAATTGGGTAAGCGTGTATACTATAGGATGCAGCACAGATGCACAGAGGGAAAAGTAACTGGTGGAATGTTCTCTATCTGGCTTTGGTCCCCATGCACTATAACCTCACCCTACAAAGAATGGACAATATGCTTTTACTTCAACTTATCAAAGATTTTCATCAAAGGCCTTTCCACTCTTAGAACAAAGTAGATTAAAGGCTCTTGGTGTTGGCGAAGAAAAAAAAAGCAGTTTATTGAGAAAAGCTTCATGAATAAGAGAGAGAGAGCAAGAGTAGAAAAAAACAGTATAGGAGGGGGAGGGAAAAAAAGAGAGAAAAAAGTGGAAAAGCAGGCAACACAAGAAAGAAGTGCTTCAGAAAAAGAAAAGTGCCTTTTTGAATGTGTTCAAATGATCTCCTTCCTTAGATCAGATACTATAACCTTGTTAGCATACGGGCTTATTTCCATATTAACAGCCCTTCAGAACCTTCAAAGTGATGAATAATTGACAACAAATGAAATGTTTTGATTGTCGTCGGCACAAAGCATGTTTAATGTTTTATATGTTGCTTCCTGGCTAATTATGCAGATGACACATTTGTCAGACCCTCGTCCTCCTCTGGTCCAGTGTTTTCCAGAGGGTTGGGAAAAACAGGCTCTCCGCACAGTAATTAACTACTGGAAAATGCTCACTGACCTGCAAGGGAGTCAAATGCCTGCCAATTCAGACATTGTTTAGCCACGGAAGTGCACGGATAATTAAAATCTCCAGTGCAGAGGGCTTTTTTTGGGGGGGGGGCAGGACGGAGAGAGAAGGGGGAACGCTGCATCGGTATGGTAGTTTACCAAAGGGCACTAAGGCACGTTAGATTGCCGTGGTGTCCCCTCGCCCCCCCTCTCCTAGCCGTGTTTTTATCATTAATTATTTCCTCTACAATGGACCCAGGCAAGATTGTGGAGGCCCTCTAGTCTTCAGTCCACCCCCCCTCCCCTCCCCTCAGTGTTGCCAGTCAGGTTGGTCAAAGCAGAAGTTCCATCAGCCTGGAGGAAACCTGAAGGATCTGCTCTCAAAATGTCTTTGAAGATTGGACGACGCTGGAGCATAATTACTCATAAAGTCCTCCGGAGCCCTGCTGTGGAACACGGCGCGGGGAGCCATCCTCTCTCCCTGCCTCAGATTCATCTCCATTGTTCAGTGTGTATGCCAAGAAGAATATGGGAAATATACATATGAAATATACACTTTGATATCATACATTTGATTAAAGGTAGTGAATATTGAGCCAGATGGTTGTAATATTTTGCTTGAACTATATCACCCAACTCGATGCCAGATACTATTCCACTGCTACCAGGACAAATGATTTGGTAGTGTTTAGTACAGCCTTGTGTAGGAAAAGTGTTCATGGTAGGCCATATGTAATGTAGAAGAAAAGGGGGGACCAAAGTAAGATAAGTACACAGTGCAAACCACTGACCAGTTAAAGGCTGCATGTCTTTATAGAGAGCCAATTTTCACAAGTGTAATTAGAGACCTCATTTAACATTAGCCGTGATTATCACGTATATTAATGAAGGACTGAAGAGCCCATTTGATGATTACTTTACTGCAGCGTAAGGTTGAATGAACAAGCAAAGTGAAGCCACATCACTATTAGCACAGGCGTTGACCAGCAACATCACAAGCGTGATGAGTGTTCCTTGACTTCTCTTTGTGTCTAGACTCTTTATGTCTCTGATGTTTTTATGTGTGTAATTGCACACTAGTCTATAGACATAGATAGAGAGAGTACACACACGCAGACGTGAACAGATTCATGCTTTACACAGTTGCTGGATGAATTGTTTATTTTTAGTTTGGTTTTCACATTTCAGTGTGACACCACAGAGTGGCATGCCAAGGTTGGTCTGTCTCTCGGGGAATAACGCCAGGCTAATTTGATTAAACAGCAGACATCCTTAACGCTCCTGGTAGTTTTGAAGGTGTGTGGGTGTGTGTCTTGACGTGTGTATATGTGCATCAGTGGGTGTGTGTGTGGAAATGTATGTGTGTGTGTGTGTGTGTGTGTGTGTGTGTGTGTGTGGTGATATTTATATACCTCTGTTTGTGTGTGTGTGTGTGTGTGTGTGTGTGTGGGTGTGTGTGTGTGTGTGTGTGTGTGTGTGTGTGTGTGCGCACGTGTGTGTGTGTGTGTGTGTGCGCACGTGTGTGTGTGTGTGTGTGTGTGTGTGTGTGTGTGTGTGTGTGTGTGTGTGTGTGTGTGTGTGTGTGTGTGAGTGTGGGAAGTGAACAGACGTCAGCCGGTACACAGTAAGGTTTGTGTATCCTGAAGACACTGTCAGACAGGATTGATTTCCTCTTTCCCGATTTATGTAAGCGTTCCTGTAATACAGCTGACCCCGCCTTGCCTTACCTTGTCATCCTGCGACACAGATCAAAGAAAAGATGAGCTGGAAATAGCCTGCTCCTGACCTTGCACTCAGCAGCACAGGGAAGGATGACAGACCCTCACACACTGACACAGAAACA
>NC_137922.1:22997439-23019939 GCF_963457725.1 Sprattus sprattus | reverse complement strand
CCGCGGTGCTTTGCCCCTGAAACGTTGCCCGGGGTGATTCCGGAGCCTGAGCTGGGTGAACTTGTGGCCTGGAACCTGATGACCACACACACACACACACACACACACACACACACACACACACACACACACACTGAAACCTCTTGCAAAATGAAATAAGAAGAGAGCAGAAAATAAATAGAAGCAATGAAAGGAAAGAAAGAAAAACACATTTGTAAAATTCTACATTTCGCAAGAGGTCACAAACAATGCCATGCTTACATTTGTGAAATGCCGTATAAATATTGAAACACGTACATGCCACTAGCACTTCTTCTGCAAATATTCAAAAGGTGCATTTAGCTTTGTGAAAACACAGCAAGGGGCATGGTGAAATGAAGCGGTGCTATTCAGAACAGCCTCCGACTGCATGGTAGTATAACACAAAGTCAGATGAGTGAAGTTCTCACAGTGATACAGCCTGAGTGACTTTGGGGAGACTCTAACTCGAGCTGATAGGCCTTTAATTACCTTCAGCTAATTCCCCGAGACAAATGTATCTCCAGCCAAAACCCTGGCAAACCTGGGACGGAGGAAAGCAGGGGCGTGTGGTCAGTTTCCACTGTCGAAATTACTTAAGACCTACTTGCCATAACTCCAATTTCGAAGCATTGACCTGGAATGGGTTTGTGGTCAGAGTATTTGGATCACCATTTGTCATGGGTCAGTGCTCCGTGTTCGGCTCAGACTAACCACATGCCAGAGAGCCCCCTTCTAGTTATGCAAGATGCGGTTCCTTTTAATGTCTCGGACGGTGGTGCATATTCATGTTCAAGATGAGCAGTTCACCCAAAGTTCTTCTAGATTATTTTAAATGCAGCCTCGTTATTCTGCTACTTGTTATTAGATTGTACTTTTATGGAAGGATCTTTCGTATTATTTTTGCTATGTTTATTTGTTCATTCACTACCCATTGTGTCTTAGTATGGCAGAGTAGCATTGAGCAGTTTCTTTCTGCACCTCGATATACCATATCTCCAATATTTTTTTTTCATTTAGTTTCAATAATTTTTGAGTGATTTTGTTTATTAAAATTACTTGTTTAAACCAGATCTAACACATATGATGATGATTTTCAGAAAATTGAGCTTCTGAAAATGGAGCTTTACATGAGCAGGGAAAGAAAATACTTTTTAATTTCCGTAAAGCAATGGAAGATAAACCTAATATTTCACATATATTATAACACAGGGTTCATTAAACATAATTTTTTGTATTATTATTCTGTGTGTACAACACAAGGCTGTCCTCTTATGCAAGAATGTTATGAGATTTCCTCTATATTTCCTTCTGCGGATGTGTTCATTTAGACCACACACATACCCCAGGAATGCCATGTAGGAAAGTTGAGTGCACACTTGGTATTTTACGAAAGTTTGGTAGGACTTGGCTGGAGGAGAAGGGGTCACTTCCCTTTCTCTCCTAACGAGAGATAAGGAATGGGTTGGCCTTTTGGACTCCATCTTGTTGAGGGCTTGCTAAACATCCAGATCAAGGGCCTCCATTAACCCAGGGCGGCCAATCAGATTCAAGCCCATACAAGTCCAATACATCACTGTGTGTTCCATATCATATAATATCGGCCATATTGCCATCTAATTGAAAGAAAACAAAATTAGGGGGAAGGAACGCTAGAGGTGGTTGATTGTTTTGTTTTGTGTGTGTGTGTGTGTGTGTGTGTGTGTGTGTGTGTGTGTGTGTGTGTGTGTGGGTGTGTGTGCGCGGGTGTGCGTGCATGTCTGTGGATGTGTGTGTGCTTGTGTGTTTGTGTGTGTGTGTGTTTGTTTGTGTGTGTGTGTGTGTGTGCATGCGCGTGTTCGTGCATGTCTGTGGATGTGTGTGTGCGTGCCGTGTGTGTTTGTTTGTGTGTGTGTGTGTGTGCGTGCGTGTTCGTGCATGTCTGTGGATGTGTGTGTCCCAGTATATGAGAGCTATGCGAAGATGTTTTTATTTCATTTCCAGTCATTAAAAATAAGCAATTCAACGGATTTCAGCAAGAAAAATTAAACATGCAATCACATTCGCACTTCTTTCCTTTGTTCCATATAGATTTCTTTATCACGTCATGTCTTTCCTATCATAAATTATGCATATTGCCACAACAGAGAAAGGTTTGCTGTGGAGCAATTTAACCTTTCTAAAGCTTATGTCTGGTTTAAAATCAGTCATTTGGCAATGTGGTGAATATACTGTATATAAATATTTTTTTTTTATCCTTCTCAGAAGGAGCATCAGTTAACTACTTCTTTTGGTGTTCTGCACCCCTGATGGTAATGCTAATGTCTGTGTTATCTCCCCCCAGAGGTTAAGATGTTATAATCTAGGCTCAATAGCCTTAAGCTGGCTATCTGCAGTGAGTTAACTTTGTTAATCGTAATCCTGGTATTTGCTGCTGAGGGGTCATGTTTGTCAAATCATAGCCAAGTGAACGTGGAGTTTTTACTTTCCCCAGATTAAGTCAGAATTAAAAATACATGGATTTTTTTTCTCGACTGTCTGATCTTTCCATAAACAAGTATGAAATTAAATGTCTTTTGAAATTCTTGGTTTTGGACGTGAATCGAATCGAGAAATGGACATTATTCACATTTTTGCATCCAGTGGAAGTGCCTTCAGATGTGATGGGCTCTCTCAGTTTCTATCTCTATTTCCCTTTCTGTATATCTCTCTCTTTCTTTCTGTCTTTCTTTCTCTCTCTCTCTTTTAATATACCCAACTGGTAGCAGGTAGATTGAAATGTAAACCGTGCCTGAGCAGGTGTAATGATGTGTAAAACATGAGCCACACAAATATTAATTTCAGTAACTATAAACACAGATTCATTTTATTTACTTTTTAATGTAACACATCTACTTATTTCACCATTACTATGCAGGCATACACTGCGTTTTATAAAAGACATCAAACAATGTGTATACCCACTACATCCCTCCTGCAGAGGTTCGTAGTAGTATCTTAAATTCAAATAGAATACATTTGGAACATCTGTACTGTCTCAGGTCAAGGAAATGGAAAGGCCTACCCTTTCCTAATTGTCCCTGTGGTCCAATTTCATTGTGTTCGTTGTGGGAGAATGTGTGTAATTTGTGGCATTTTGAATGTTTACGTATAACTCTCTCCCCATTACTGCATCCCATTTACAAGACGGAGGTCAACTGCAGGTCAGCAAAGCACATCTAAACACACACACACACACACACACACACACACACATAGCAAAGCACATCTAAACACAGATCAACGCTAAGGCTCCTCGGGCTCCTCTGCATCTTCTCTCTTAATCTGCATCCCAAAAAGAGGAATTAATAAATAATAACTCTGCCCTCTGGTTTGCCGGGCTCCCGCGCACCGTGCCAAACAGCAGAGTATAACCGCAAGTGTGCATCTCTGGGTGAACTGGCAAACACACGGGGATCATGAGGGCAACATTTGCTGAAAAATGTAGATACTGTTTTTTTTGCAATGTTTGGGTTAAATACATGACACAATAATATGAATGAATGAATTATTAATGAAATATGATAAATTACCAAATATTGTTTTCTCACATGAAAATGTATGGCATGTCTCATAAAATGTTCAATATTAGAACGTTGATTTTGTTGTTTTTATTTTGTTTGTCATTCACTCGAGATATATATATATATACATATTGAAAGGCGAAGGAAAACGATGCAGAAGTGCAGTTGAACTCTTAAGTAAACTTTACTGTGAACAGAACTTGTGTGCCATCGTTGATGTGTGTGTTGTTGATGACCGCTGGTCCTTCGCTAGCTTGGCCACCTGACCACTTGACCAGGGGAACCCTCGGAGATGGAAGTGGGAATCAGCAGGAAGCGGTGGCCGTTATCTCCCAAATGATCCGTGAGCAGCCTGATACAGCCGGGCCTGATGCTATCGACTCGGATTGGATTTAGTAATTTCCTTGGCAAGATGAATGGGCCTTGATATAGTCTTTATTGTGTGTAGCCTATCAAAGACCTCTGCCGTTATTACTTATGATCCATGTGCCGTGCTTAGGCTTCACTTGCTTGTTTGTGTGTGTGTGTGTGTATGTGTGTCCTTTTGCCATCTCTAGCCATCATTTTTTGATAAAGCCATTGGAGGTTATTAGCCAAGAGAAGGCATCCCTGCTCCTGTTAACACACGCTCTGACCTCCGTATTCCAGAGGGCTAACACAGCATTAGAACTGGGCCTCAGGTCTGCCGGGTCTGGGCCGGAACAGAACCAGATCAGGGCCAGAACTGTGTTAAGAGTCAGTAATGCTGTGGCGTAGCTATGTCAGTTATCGGACAGTGTCAAACATCGGCCATTCTGTTAAACAATCAAAATGCTCCATGTTTAATAATGGATTAACAATCGATATGTTCAGTTTAATAATGGGTTAACATGACAACGCGATCATTTGCCGATAACACACGTTGTCTGATAATTAACATCGTTACGTAGGTGTCCACAGCAGCTGTACAGCGCCTCACCTCACGCTACTAAGACTATGGGAAATAATCTCACTCTCCTAAACTGCCAGGGCATATTCCCCATTGGGCAGCATTTTACCTGTCCAGGTCAGTGTGTGTGTGAGAGAGAGATGGAGCTTGAGGTGTGTTTGGAGGTGTGAGTGTGTGTGTGTTTGTGTGTGTGAGGGGGGGTGGGGGGGGGGTGGTTGTTAAAAAAACACCTTCTGGAACCCCGTGTGCTAAACAAGCTATTTAGAAGAGATATGTCTCCCTAAACGCCGCAGCACAAACAGACTGGTGCTGAGCGCCGGAGCGGAACGGTTCACTCGGCTCCTGCGGCCACGCTTTCAGAGAGGTGAACGGAGAGAGAGAGAGAGATGGAGAGAGAGAGAAAAAAAAATAAAACATGCATCGTGACAGACCTGGGTAGGCTCAAAGAGAAGCTAACTCACTGAGGCAGGGGAAACTCACCTTGTAGCGACGACACATGGGGAGGGGGGAGGAGAGAGAAAACACACACACACACACACACACACACACACACACACACACACACACACACAGACAACATGGCCGTTCACCTCTGTTGGCAGGCAGGGGCATGCAGGGAGGTCGCCCGGCAGCTGTCTGCCATGACATTGCGGAGCTGGGGTCCTGTACAGTGGGGGGGGGGGGGGGGGGGGGGGCAGGGCGTCATCTGACAACGTGTGCCACCCCCCCACCCCCCCACTCAACCTCCCCGCTGCGTGGGAGCTGTCAGGCGTGGTGGCGAGGGGACTGGGGGGACTGGGGGGGGATGGGGGGGGAGGGCACAGAAGGAGGGTGGCTGGACCTGCCAGCACTCATCTGGCTGACAACCGACTGGGAAGGTGCACTGCGAGCGGGCGTCACTTTCAATAAACCCTGCCGCTGCAGACGGGGGGGCCGAGGCAGAGGGCGCTCACTGGAAGGCAGGATAACGGGAGTGTATGTGTGTGTGTGTGTGTGTGTGTGTGTGTGTGTGTGTGTGTGTTGGGGGGGGGGGGGGGGGGGGGGGGGGGGGGTATAAAATGTCACCTACAACCCAAACGCTGTGGTCCTCTCCGTGCCGCTCTGCCTCCTGTTTGCCCTCCTCTCAACTGACTGGGAGGCAGGATAATGCGAGTGTGTGTATGTGTGTGTGTGTGTGTGTGTGTGTGGGGGGGGGGGGGGGAGATAAAATGTTACCTACTACCCCAACGCTGTATAGCATAGCGAGTGCATTCACTCTGAAGTGAACCACACTGCACTCACAGTACCTGAATGGTGTCTGTGGCGGCCAGTGCGTTTGTCTGTGTCCATGTATCACACAAAGCACATGGGGATGAGACAGAGGATGAGGTAATGCCATTAAGGATGTCATTTAAATGTGGAGATCGCAGCGCGAGTATGAAGAACAGCCGGCTTGTCGCGTCTTAGAACCCGCCCAAGAGTCGCCCACTCATCTTTAAGAGAGGGCCGCCCGACGCTGAGCAGGACCAGGACAAGGTCCAGGCCCGGGCGCAGGCGCAGGTCCCACTGCATTCAGGTTTCTGGGGGTCCGTTTTTGAGAAGCGGCGCAGATGTGTTACAAGCAGCCGATGGCTTTCCAGAAAGCGAGAAAATCATCTGGCGTGTTTTTGGAGGCAAGTATTCCTGGCACACCCGTAGCCCCCGGCCAGAACAAACACATTTAATAGGTCCCCACCCCGGAAACATGAGAGAATGTCAATGCACAACGCTGACCACAGATCAATAGATGACATTTACACTTTGATTCTTTTTTTTTCTCTCTTTCTTTTTTTTTCTCCTTTTTTTATAATCAGGATTGATCCTTAAGCACTAATTGCGGGACTGTATATGATGGGTTTTCCATTTTTTCCGGTGTTTACTTCTAAGCTTCCCAGGACCAGGGCTTAAGTTGATCTTCCAGTCACCTTAACAAGTAGTCCTTCCCTGAATAGATCAGAAGCAGTCCTGGGGTATTTGAGGCCAACAGATTGGTGTGGACTCTACTTAAGCAACAGAACACCGTATTACGTTTTAATATGCAATTTAAATTCAAGATTTAAATTGCATATTTTTAAACTGTTGAATGACTGATATAGCCAATTAATTATTCTGGTGTCAGCTACCCTGCTGCACTTGCTTCAGCCCCAAATGGAGCTATAAACAATATCTCCTTAAGTACCTATGCCGAGATGAATATCCATAAATTTGCTGGCGGCACATAGTATTTAAGTTGACACCGGAATACAGGGGACCCCTTGTGCAGTCCTCGTCTTACCACGACTGTCAGCCTCCAAACGGGCAAATTAACTGGCTTTGATTCCAAGGTTTTGGAGATGATCCCTTCAAAAATGGGGGCAATGGGAAATGTTTACCAGCAGTGTGTGGGGGTGGTGGGGTGGGGGGGTGGTGGTAGTTTTAAGTGTGTGATTTTAATCCATGGGGCCTCTGATGTGTCGCTGTCTGCGGAGAGTGGCCGTCCGGCACAGGGCTCGCCACGCTTTTAATGATGCACTGAGCCACTTTCAAATCCTCTGCCCATTGATCTCTAGTTAGACTAGCGCAGGCTCTCCTCTCTGAGGCTCCCAGTCACTCTTGGCCTGTTCATTATGGGAGAACAGACACCATGAAAAGCCCCAGCACAACTCTGACGACATCTGCACTCATTTGAAGAGTCCTACTTCCACATGCGCTGCACAGCTATGCTGAAACTCTCCCTGTTGTGCATTCCCATGTTCCTATTTGTACTGTGTACTGTGTGTGTGTGTGTGTGTGTGTTTGTATATGTAATATAGTGAGAGTAAAATAAATATGTATGTGTTTAAAAATTCAGTATGGCACACACACACACACACACACACACACACACACACACATGCACACACAAACATCCGTGTTTGCTCATTTTGGCCTACACATTGAAATGTCAACGTCAACACCCCCCCATCTCCTGTAGTGGGTAATTATTCCTTCAGGAAAGAGAAGATAGCACTGGAGACGGCAAAAATAGAAGCCAAATTCATTTAGAAATCCAAAAGAAAAAGAGAAAAAAAAACTCTGGCAATATTTGTCACCGAAAATAATGAGTGCAATCATCTTGTTTTTGCCTCCGCTAATTCCAGATTCCTTTGTTAACTTCTGACTACTGATTAATGAACAGTTAATGAGTCACGTTCGTTTCCGAAAAACTGACGAAATGTCGTGAGTCATTTTTAAATGATTCCAAATTATAGGTTTGAAAAAAAAGTCATTAATTAAGAGGCTTTGTCGGATAACAAATGGAAAAGCTGGAGTCTGTTTACATCCCCACCTAAATAAAACCTCAATGCTGACTCTGGTGATTGCTGTTTGTGTGTGTGAGTGTGTTTACAGGTACGCAATGTGTGTGAAGGGTCATGTTATGGTTGATGAGAAACTGAGAAAGCTAAAGAGAAAATGAAACAGGGATCAGAAGAGGGACAGAGAACGAGAGACAAACAGAGAGACAAACAGAGAGAGAGAGAGAGACTTTGGGAGGGTATGAAGTTGTGTAAGAAAAAAGAGGACGAGAGAGGAAAGTGAGAGACAAACAGAGAGAAAATTCCAACTGTGTGTATGCAGGCCTGACCAAGATAAGTCATTTTGGGATGCCTTTGTCATGGGTACAGCATGAAGAGTTACCTCCCTTTCTGTTTATTTGGTCCCAAAGCCCACCAATCCCTGCTGCCACCTGTCATAGCCTTGGTCCATAGCACAGGCCCAAACAATGCCAAAAGTGCATAATAACTCCGGCAATGTGTTAAATTTGTACCCAGACACTGATGTAAATATTTTGAGCAAGAAAGCTTTGTGTAAATTAAGCCGCTCAATCATATACAACCTCAGTTGTTACCTTTATGAAATCACGGATAGTATTTACTTTCGAAACAGAATAAATGACTTTTACATAAATGGTGTTTGCAATATTAGTCTTCTAAAGGTTGAGCTGACCCAGCTGAACTGTTGTGCATGTATACACAGTTTATATGAAAAACCTGTTTATATTGCTAAGGAAGTGTATTTTACAACCGTTTTCTCCAGCAAACACTGTTTATTTTAACTCCGAAAATATTTCTCCTTGCTTCATAGCGAAGCCTGTGTGTCCAAGTATGTGCATAAATCACACCATGCTGGGACATGGTCTTTCAGCGGCATGCAACACTTTGTGGATTTATTAAGTATCGTATCAAGTCTGTATTTATGGCGTATTTTGATGTAGCCCTTGTGGAATTCCGTCTAGGTTTCTCTCCGGGATTAATGCACGCTGGTGTTGATATTGATTGGTGGCTGTGGAATACTTCAGGAAGCTTCCATGAAATGCAGACCAGATGAGAGCACCGCCCCAGGTTTCTCAAGTAACACAGCCTCGAACGCACTCGCTTTGAAAAGGGGGCAATTTTCGATTATTATCACTTTATCTAGCCCAGCTCCATCTGTCAGCTGTGGGCTCCGAGTACGAGGCGCATGCCTCAGGAATGTGTGCAGATCTGTAGTCTCTGATCCCAAGGCCAGGCAGGGGCTTTGAGACTTTATGACAACCATGTGCACCATTAACTTTGGTCATCCACAAACGCACGGGCACACAATAGATATACCTTTGAAGCACAAGCTGTGCCCATTTACTGGCCATTTGGTGGTAAGGCAGAAGAGCTAGTGATGTACAGACATGAGAAAAAATTGCTCAATGCCTCCCCCGCCAATCCAGTTCTCAGACTGATTTTACGGTATTGTTCATTTAATAACATACTTGATTTTGTGCCCATGGTCTGTGCTTCATGTCTTGTTTCGCGTGACTCTTTGAAGTTTAAAGACTGATAGTTTTAGGTGGAAAAAGTCACAACTGTGCCCATGAAGTGTGTAACTGTTTTTTTTTGGTGTAATTGTGATATCAAATGATCGTTTGTGCTGTTGACTTTGTGTTGAGTTCATATTAATTTAGAAAGAGATTAGAAAGACGTGCCTGACAAAATGAAGGGACTTGCAGTCAATTGTAATTTTACAGTTCAAATTTTAAATTAATTCACCAACAGCGAGAGCTAGATTCAACAGCGAGCCTTTTTTCTCTTTCAGCTGCTTTCTCTCTGCATTTAGCTTTTATCTGAATACAGACCATTTCCTCAATGTGTTTTCACTCCTTCTTATCAAACCAGACACTTTTCCCTCATTTCTCGGACGTAAAGCAACTATAGTCAACCCCTAGCTAGTTTGAAACGTGCCAGATGAATACATTCGACTTTATTTTGAGTTGAGCTTTGAGCTTTGAGCTACGAGCTTGCCATTCTGAGACATTGACCTTGATGCTTACCTCCTCAGCTCCATTTCCTTCATTTGCTATTATCAGACATATTACACTGATTCAAGTCAAAATAATAACTTTTAAAAATGTTTAATTAACCATCAAAACTAGTGACTGTCACCTCTTCACATTCACAAGTCTAACAACAGAAGGTTGGTGCAGCTATTGCATCCTAAATGTAACACCACAAGCCAAACACAGACGTGTAAACGTCCTTCACCACCATGTGTAAGCACGGTATCACATAGCCAGAGTGCCTTTTTTTAAATAGATTTTACAGTTTATTCCTCCTCTTGGAGGCCGCCAAGACTGCACAGGCTTCAATAAATCCACCACTTTCAGGATTGTCAGAGTGGCCCTTGCCTAGTGGCCTGTGGTCTTCCTGTTTATTTGCTCTGTTACCCAGGTCTAGAACGAGGTAGATCCCCCCCCCACCGGCTGAGCCAGTGTAAACAAGCACTCGCAGACTCGTGGCAAAAGTGGGGAATTTGGTTCAAGAGGGATTTTTGAGCCCATTGTTTTTAATAGAGTCAACCTTTGTTAAAACATTGGACGCGCTCTCACAGGCCTAAAGAGTGTTTTGTATATGTCTATTGACAAAATATTACTGTGTTATGGCATGAGTGCGTCGGGCCTTGTGTAAACCTGAGGCAAATACTATTATGTTGTCAATACCGTCCAGATCTGTTAGACATTGTTCCCCACAAACTTTTTTACGAGACGTCGGAGTCCTTGGCTTTTAATAATAACAGAAACAGCATTGCCCTGTTTGGACCCGAGTAAGCTCCATTCAGCCCCAAAAGATGTCGCTGGTGGATATGCCCTCGTTTATGTCTGTGACGGCACCATGAAAGCCCTCTCCGGAGGTCCCAGTCTGCCTCAAACTTCACAAAAGTGCCCAATCTCATCCCAAACACCAGCCTTTTTTTATCTCCCCTGACTCTTCGCATTGGTTTCACCAAGGCTAGTTATCCAGCCCTGATCAAACCCTCTCAGTTTCAGGGTAGAGAAGAGCGTGTCATTAGCCGTGACAGTGCCTCCACAAAATAATAAAAAACAAAGAGGTAGGGCCACTAGCAAATGAGGGGATGAGAAGTCCCAGTGTATCAATGGCAGTAAGAAAGAAACGATGAAACCAACATGAAACAGAGGAGAAAAAAAACAAGAAAAAAAAAACAGCAGCAGGGCCCTGGCACATTGGTGGCAGAGAGGGGACTGATGTTTTTGAGTGCGCCTGTTTGTGAAAGCTTCTCTAGGCTGCCACTGCCCTCTGACCGCTCTGTGTGTCCTAGAGGGCGTGCCGTCACGCCCAGGGAGACAGAGAGGGAAGGCCTTGCTGCTCTGGGGTGCTGGGGGACTAGGAAGCCAGCCAGGGTCACTGCAGGTCACACGGCCTTAAAGCAAACAGTAACCTAGTTTTCCCCCTGACATGGGCGTCCTCAGCCACACACTCTCTGACAGAATCAAACACACATTTGTATCTCATAGAAGCCCAGGATGGGATGGTTCAGATCATTTACATCAGTAACTGTTAATACCTAAATTTACTTGAGGCTTCATAATGTATGACCGTCTAATGACCCTCTAAGGCACATGCTGTGCTGGGGAGATGCCTTTCTTTGCATACTTTTTACATATTGTATATCTCTGTTTGGTTCATTCAGTACCTCTGAATGTTAGTATTGCTATATAGCACAAGTGTTTCACAATTCTATCGAAATACATAACTATGAGCGTGCTCTTCTGGGGACTCGTTGCTGTTCCATAACATACCAGGGACCTAACAGCAAAAAAAAAAAAAAAAACACAAGTACACATTTTTGGCGCAGTGCAAGTTGAACTTCTTCCTGCTAAGTTGTGTGGTGGGGCTTGGCTGGTTCAGCTCTTTTCACTCTTATCAGTCTGAGTGTAGGAGACACCTCTGGCCCTCGGCGCAAAGATGAGATTGCGTTCTCGTCTCGTCCGCCCGGTGCCCCTTCTGCTTGGCTCATTGTCGGCAGTGGCAGGAGGATGTTATACGGCCTGAAGTTGTCTCTTGGCGCTCGGCTCCGAACCAGCCGTTTCCTCATTGGCTCCGAGCGCTATGGACCCAGGGCACTGCTGGAAGTTGCTCATCCTGACTCGCTGAAGAGTGATGCTTCTTGTGTTTGTGTATGTGTGTTTGTGTCTGTAAGAGAGAGCGAGTGTATGTGTGTTTGTTAGGGAGAGTGAGAGTGTGTGTGTCTGTATGTGTGTGAGAGAGAGAGAGAGAGTGTGTATCTATAACCCCAACACAGTAAGATCAGCTGTGCATCCATAATCAGATTAGTCTTTGATGCTTTCCCTCCTCCTTTCCAAACTAATCTTCCTCCTCGCTTTCCTGCTGGGGTGTGATGTTTATCATAGCCACCTCTCCCAGCCTCCTGGTCAAACTATTACACTTCAGACTTTGGCTGGGCTCTACCCACTCATATACCAACAGCTACTGTGTGTCCCTGCTTACACAGGCCTAGAGCAAAGGGATGTGTTGACTCTGAACACACAAAGACACACACACACACACACACACTCATATGTGACATGAAATAGAAAAGACAGAGGCAGGAAGGTTATCACCAATGTAATAGAAGAAAAATAAAGACAAAGAGAATCGTGTGAGAATGTGAAGTTCTTTGTGGCAAGTTAATTCATCTCGCGACCTTTCAGAAAGAGAGACCAATAACCAGTCATATCAGCATCTTCTTCATTATGGAGTTGGGAAAAACAGCAAAGTGGTTGGAACTAGAGGAGAATGACCTCAATAGTAAGACGGAGAAGGCTTTGGACCTTCGGAGACTTACTGGTAACATGTCCACCAGTACCATAGGTTTCAGTTGCATTTCATCAGATAGAGGCATCCCTAACTAAAGCTTTAAACTGAATCTCGAGCCTAGATCCTCTTTGTCATCGACTTTGAAGGCCCTTGCATACTTACTTAGGGTTTGTGCAATTTGTGGCACTTTCACAGAATTCTTTTTGGTGAGGATGAAAACATCTGATTGGTGTTTCGACAACTTGGCTGCTGTCTCTATTTCATATAAATAATAAAGAGCGTACAGAAACGAAGACCGAAGACAGCAACCACACACACCCCCCCCCACCCCACGCTCGTACACACACAATCTCATAACATGCTTAAGACCTCGCTACTGCTGAGTGGTCTTTTACTGTTCAGTATTTTGACTGAAATCTTAACGCAATAGGGATTAGGAGGATTACAACATAATCTTGAATAATCCAAAGTGCCATAGACAGAGAAATGCTTGTAATAACTACAGAAACGCGTCCGGAGGTCTGACAACATTGTCAGTCAACGGCTGGATTAAACATTTTAGCATACAGAAAATAGTTGCCACTAATACTGTAGCCACAGCACCTCCGGACAGAAGCAATTTGGGGCGTAAGAGAAGGGTCTCCTTAAGTACTGGTCATCAGAGGGGGAAGACAACAGGGAGGGTTGACAGCAAAGTGATGGAACTAAGCTGATTTAAGGAGATCTTTCTGAATTTAGGGTTTGATCAGTGTTTAACAGGTTCATTATGAAATAGACTGTCGTGTTACTTGTCTACTCGCCCTGCTCTCCCTCCTACACAAACACAGACACACAGACACACAGACACACACACACACACACACACACACACACACACACACACACACAGACACACAGACACACACACACACACACACACACACACACACACACACACACACACACACAGTTGACAGATTGACAGATTTTCATTTCTCTGCTTTTTAATTGCAACTATTAACATGTGTACTGTGTATGCTTTGACTTTAAAACCACAGCTGTCTGATATACATGGAGCACAGATTAGTAAATCTAACGTATCTTTAGTACCAAGCAACTCAAAGACATTAGATATTGATAATATTTGCCAAAATATCCTTAATTACCTATCATTCCACATGACATGATAGCTGTAATGTTTTATTAAAATGTATTTTACATCTTTAAAGTTCATTTTCAGTATATATATTCCAAGGTTTTTTTTGTAAATAATGATTTATGGTTACTACCTCCAAGAATTTATAATTATAATGTTTGCCTATTGCTTCTTAATATATTTAGTAACTTAAACGCAATCCTACATTGACAGGTGTGTGCTGCATTAGTGTCATGTTATGTTGAATTTTTATCCTTTTTACAATCATTCACACATGTCTCAATACCATGTCCACTGAGCACTGATCAGTTAACCTTTCATGTAAATGCATTTGGATAAAAGTACCAGACCTTTACTGTAGTTGCATTTTTGGTGAATTATGACTTACATATACAGCAGTAATAGTGTAAACATCTCTTTAGTGACAACTGTGTCTATATTTTTCCTACATACATGCATATTTTTTTTTTACTTTTGTAAAGTTGGTAGCAAGGCTGCAAACAAACAAAACAAAATAAATCTCAGCGTCATCAGATTTATTATTTTATTATATTATTTTATCTCTTATTTTTGCTAATATAGAGCATTTCATCCTACAGTGATCTGAGTTTGGTTTGGTTTTGAACCTAAATGTCATTGAACGTATTTTGTATCAAAGCAATGCAAAAGTTTAGTTGACATAGTCTAATGATATGAGGAATGTGTGAAGGGGACATGGTATTGAGAGAAGTGAGAAAATGTGGACATGGTATTGAGACAAGTGTGAAAAGAAACAGAAATATCATTACAAATATATTATTATTATTACATTTTTCTTTAACCCTTGACTTTAGACACTCTATTTCATGTTTTAGATTATAAAAAAGATGGGTATATCTTTGGAATGTAAATCAATTTGATCAAGAAAAATAATTGCTTGGAGAATAACAAACCAACTATATATTGTTCAGTTATATGTGTACAATAATTCTTCTTAGCATAAACAAATAGTGTGAATACAACTTACAGACACTGCCTTGCTTTCTCTTCCTTCACAATACAGAAAGCCACCCAATAGTTCTCAGTGTAGTTTTAGTAAACATTTTAGTTTACTAAACCAATCCAGTTTCAAGTGTGATTAAAAGGTCTGTTTAAAAGAAAATACACAAGACGTTTTGCAAGCAAGCCCATACCCTAGTGCTGAAAAAGCCTTCCTGTGTCATCCTTCCTGCGTGGTCACAGCACTGCCCCCTGGTGTCTCCTTCCAGAATGGCATCTTGGGACTCATTTGTCAGCACTGACACACTGCATCTGCTAAACCCTCTATCAAAGGTGGTCAAAACCTCAGTCATTTATGTGTGTTTAAATGGACTCGTACCGCGTAGAGACGTGTGTGTTCACACAGGGCTCCCGTCCTCTTTTTTTTGGTATAAAGATGATCCTCGTTTTCTGTCCGTAGTTTATTTTCCTGCCCTGGGTATGTGCTGTGGTCGGTCTCTTGGGAGAACAAAGAGGAGGGATGTTATTAGGGCTTGAGAGTCAGACACCTCTTCAGAGCCACACAGGCAGGAAAACTCTGTCAAACAATTAAAGTGAAGAGAATTCCCAAAGATAGGAAAAAAGCAACCCCATGGATGTGTGTGTGTGTGTGTGTGTGTGAGAGAGAGAAAGAGCGAGAGGTTTATTTAAGGATGTGAATGTGTGTTTGTGAGAGAGTGAGAGAGAGGTTTACTTAAGGATGTGTGTGCATGTGTGTGTGTGTGTGTGTGTGTGTGTGTGTGTGTGTGTGTGTGTGTGTGTGTGTGTGTGTGTGTGTGTGTGTGTGTGTGTGTGTGTGTGTGTGTGTGTGTGTGTGTGTGTGTGTGTGTGTGTGTGTGTGGGTACAGGACAGAAATATGGTGTGTGTGTGTGTGTGTGTGTGTGTGTGTGTGAAGGGAGGGATGAGATCAGCTGAATGTTCACCGGAGTTGTGTGTATGTTATCTGTCGTGGATGTTACAGCAACGAAGAGAGAGAGAGAGAGAGAGAGAGAGAGAGAGAGAGAGAGAGAGAGAGAGAGAGAGAGAGAGAAAGGCAGGGCAAGACCGAGGGAGGGTAGGAGAAGAAGTAGAAAAAATGCAATCCTGTGTCTTTTTCCATGTTGGATGCCTGGGAACCTCTGCAGCGGCGGCCTGCACCAGTGATAAGGGCACGGGCCCTTGGCCTGGATGAATGGCTCTCTTGTGAAGCCTGGGAACAGGGAGACAGCGGCCAGGCAGAGACAGAGGATGTAATCAGTCTCTTAATCTGTCATCACCGCCTCGCTCCTCGCTCCTCATCCTTTCCCCCTTCTCCTCCTCTCCCTCCTCTTCCTCCTCTTCCTTCTCCCATTCTTCCCTACCTACACCATGCCACAGAGATACAATGCCAAACCCTTCCAGCACCGTAAAGGGTGAACCCATTCAAAACATTTAAAACATTAGAAACATTTTAAAAGTTGGACGTGTTAATGGGTTTGCTCCAGATGACCAACCCCCCCCCCCACACACACTCCCTCCACACACACATCCCGTTAGCTCTTCTGGCAATTGTCTCTGTGTAGTTTCACTGGGGGAAAAGCGTTTATGAAGAATGGGCCCCGTCGTTAAATGGTGACGATGATAGAAGCTTTGATGAGTGACACTGACAGGTGGCCTCTCTCCCCACTATGAATATTTCACTGAACGTATTACGCTTAGCCCATCTGTCATTTGTGTCCGTGCGTGTGGATTATTTTATCAAGCCTGCCAATGCTGTTGTCTTTGGGCTGGGCTAATATTTGTTAAATTTAGAGCCCTCTGGTTTACGGGAAGAGAGACGCGCTGTGCAGCGAGGGCAGTTTCCAGGTCTGGGCAAGCGATGTTTGATTTTCTTTCTTGTTCATTTCTAAACTACGATCCAAACACACCCCCCTCCCAAAATGTCAAATGCATGTGTTTGCAGTGCAGACTGCGTATTGCTCAGAGGAAAGTCCTTGTTTCCGCCGTGATAAAGTCTGTATCCTCAGCATCGGCCAGGGAAGGCATTCTTCTGTGTCCCTCATGTACCACAACCAGACAACACTGAAGGAATCGGCAGACACATACCGTGGTGTTTATTTTTTTTCCTCCCCCCCCCCATCTCCTCCACTTTATCCATCCCGCCACCCCCCCTTATCTTTCCACTTCCTGCTCAGCGTGGCCTTGTCCATTGTTTCCGCGGTGACAGCTTCCGTTGAAGGATGGCGCTGTCATCATCCAACCGGCGTTGTTGGCGTCCAGGGTTGGGACCTCATAAGTGTCGCGCTTCATTGTCACAGCTCACCTTTTGTGCGCGCTGTCTCCCGCCTCGAGTGTCACGTCACTGAGCTGCTGACATGCCCTAACATGAGCCGGCCTTGCAAACGTGAGAGAGCTTCACATGACCCCGTCCTGGAAGTCAAGAGAAACAGGAGGGGATCCAGAGAAACAATGAAACAAGTGCTGCATACTAACACACACACACTCTCCCCCTTTAAAGAGTAATTTGCTCCCATCCCTCTCTCTCTCTCTCTTCCTCCTTGACTTAACTCACTTTCTCTCGTCGGGTGTGTTGTACACACACACACACACACACACACACACGTACTCTCTCATGCTTCACGCTCTTCACTGCGCACTCAAATCACAACACACACACAAACACACAGACACACACACACACACACACACACACACACACACACACACACACACACACACACACACACACACAAACACACACACACACACACACACACACACACGGGTTCTGGTCGAGTCCCTGAGCGGAGCGGCGTAAGGCTGATCTGCACAGGGCTAATGAGGGCTCAAGTCGGAGCAGCACATCTTAGACGCGCCCATCCAGGGGGATCCGGATCCTTGTCATAGCCATCAGCTTTTGTCAGGCACAGACCTCTCATTAACTTCATATACTCACCGTATGAAAGGGCAGACTCTCCGATTGGAAGAAAGAGGAAAGTGGTAGGGGGTGGTGTGTGTAGAAAAAAGTGAGAGGAAAATAAAAAGAGGCAATCTAACACATAGATCTCCCCAAACAGTACAAATAAAAAAAAAATGATTCCTTATTAAAAGCAGTGTGGAGCTCTCATTGATGGTTAGTGGAGAGGCTCCAGACTTTCAAAGGCCTGTTGCCTCCGCCGTGGCTAACTGCCACACCAGGGGCCCTCTCTGTTTTTCCACACGTTTTAGAAAATAGCCATAAGCCTGTCATGGCTGACAACAAGGTTCAGTGGTCTGTCAACATTTACCAGCAGATAAAGACAGAGAGATGGAGGAGGGTGGGTGGGGGGGGGGGGGGGGGGGGGAGTTACCCAGGAGAATTCCATGGAGTCGAGGAGAAAGTGTTTGCAAAAGAGTTTTCATGCTCTGTGTGTGTGTCTACTGAATGTGTACGTGTGTGTGTATGTGTGTGTGTGTACAGTGTTTGTGTACTGAATGTGTGTGTGTGTGCGCACATGTGTGTGTTTTTTACTTTTTTTCCCCCTTCTTGTCAGTGACAGCCTCAGTTGAACAGAGGAGTACTCGGAGCATGCAGGGGGAAGAGCTAAGAGTCTGTCCGGGCCCCGTGCGGCCCCGTGCGGCCCGGTGTGGGCGGCATGATGAATGGAAGCCTTGACAAACACAATTGGTTGCCGCGGTCCCCCGTGGGCTCCTGAACCAAACGCTGTGCTGCACTGCACAGCGCCGAAACAGAGCAGCGTGCCGGGCCTGCAGGCCCACGGGCCAATGGTGCTTGTATGGGGAAGGGGGGTATTACGCTCTTTCCCTCGGCCCACCCATAAGAAGTGAAGCAGTGCAGCGGTTCAGAGAAGCGTGCTTTAGAGGAGCGAGTCTCCGTCTCCAGTGTACCTCACTCCCCTCATCACGGACACCCCAGCTAACAAACAGCAGGGGACTCGGCAAATGAAACCTTTGAAATCGCTGGCAGTTTTCTTAAAAACAAAGATATGAAATAAATAAAGAATCTAAATTAAAAGAGAAAGTACTTTTGCTGCAGAGGAATTAGTTGAAAGATTGTTTGTTTGGCTCTCCAAGGAAAATCTTTGCGTTTGGTCCACACTTGCGGATAACTTTTTATTCTTTTGTGTGATTTTCAAAACAGAAAGTATGGCAAATAAAGGACGCTTGCTCTTGTCATAACTGTACTTTTGACTTTAAGATTACAAGGCGATGTCAGATATTTTACTCAAAAAGCCTTGAGCCATATTGCAGTAATGTTTTCAAAGGCGTTCCTATGATCAAGCCAAAATAACTGTTTGTACAACAGTGTGCAAAACATCAGTCAAAATAATAAGTCTAGCACACTCTGTGTATATTATAAAAGTCTTGCTGAAATGTTATTTCATTACGTAAGTACTTGCCCATTCAGTTGGTTGTTCTCATTGTACATGTAGCTGAATGTGTAAATCACAAAACATCAGGATTTTTCTACATGGGCCCTATATCTAGATAAAATTTGTATTAAGGACAATTAAATTCGGTCCAGTGTTGAGTTAGAATGCTATAACCGGCAACTGCAAAATGGCTATACAATGTAATCGCACGAGGCAAGCATCTGCGTCATAGTAAACCAGTTGTTTTCAAATAATGTTTCTACATTCTTGGTGTAGCAAAAGTTTCTGTCTCTGTAGAAAATGACTGTAGAGGATGAAAAATCCCAAAGTGTCCCTTTAAGGCAGACTGTGTAAATTCCCATGAAGGTGAGCAGCATCTTACTGCCTTCTGAAAAAACTTTATAAATGATGAATGAGCCCTCTGGTTCTTGAGTACGTCCTGTGTCATGATCTGGTTCAATAGCCACTTCAAGTAATGTTCAATTACATTTGAATATATATATATATATATATATATATATATATATATATTTATATATAAAATTGAACATGCATTCAAAAGCCATTTCCAAAGGAATCTGACAGCGTGGGTACATGGTATCACTTTCAAAAGCTCCTTGATTTACAGACAATGGGATCTAAGTAGTCCTTCCATCACATTCTGGTTTCTCTATGTGTGCCACCTGTCTGGACAATTACGCTTTCCCACTGAAGTGGAGATCAGTCTTGACTGCAGCTGGAATGAAAAAAAAGAGAGAGAGAGAGTGTGTGTGTGTGTGCGTTACTGTGTGTGTGTGTGTGTGTGTGAGTGAGTGTGTTTGTGTGTGTGTGTGTGAGAGAGCAATAGAGCGAGAGAGAGTGTGTGTGTGTGTGTGTGTGTGAGAGAGAGAGAGCGAGAGAGAGAGAAAAAGAGAGTGTGCGTGCATGTGTGTGTGTGTGCATGTGTGTGCGTGTGTATGTGTGTCTGTGACTGTGTGTGCATGTATGTGTGTGTGTGTGTATGTGTGTGTGTGACTGTGTGCGTGCATGTATGTGTGTGTGTGTGTGTGTGTGTGTGTGTGTGTGTGTGTGTGTGTGCGTGTGTGTGTGTGTGTGTGTGTGTGTGTGTGTGTGTGTGTGTGTGTGTGTGTGTGTGTGTGTGTGTGTGTGTGTGTGTGTGTGTGTGTGTGTGTGAGGCCTGGCCGTCCATCATAGCTCGCCCCTGCCTCAGCATGTGATGGTTTGTTCTGCACTACGGGACTGACAGTGTGGAAGTCTGGTTCCTGTCCAACGCTGATGGATCTGCACTTTAACATCTGTAGTGGATTTGAGGATTTGTTGTCCATCTTTGACATTCCATTTATGAATTTATTATGTTTCTTGACATCCCAGTTGAGAGAGAAAGAGAAAAGAGAGAATGAGAGAGAAGCGAGAGAGAGAGAGAAGGAAGAGACAGAATAAAGTCATATACTGATCATGAGGACTTCAGTTATAAAAACACATACTCCCTGACAACTGACAGAAATCGGACAATGTTATTACATTTAATGTTATGCTCTGTAATCAAAGCATGCAATGATTAAGCCCATTTCTGAGTTTATGACTGCTGTCGTTGAAGCCATGTTCGCTATGTTCCCTAAACACAGGGGTTTAAGCTATGTTCGCTATGTTCCCTAAACACAGGGGTATTTCAAGTGAACACAATCGAGCTCAGTGTGCAGTGTGCAGAGTGTATGTATGCATGTAGCATGAGGCATTAACCCCAGATTCCTCCAGGCGATGATTTACAGCTCGACCAGAACCTGAACGCCGTGTGAACCACATGACTAATGGGACCTGAGGGCGCGAAAAATGATGTGTCCAAATACCTGGATTGGATTACAGCAGCAGGTGTCTGCTCCCTCGGCTCACAGACACTAGCCACCTGTTTCAGCGCACTTTTTTCTCTTTCCCTTTTCGGTCCTTGTGGAGAAGCGAGTTTTACTGTGGGAGGGGAAATCGGACAGAAACCCTGCGGAACGGATGAGAATGAAGACAGGGATGGTAACTTATCTGTATGTGAATCTTGTATGTGTAACCAACCTGCATGGTGAAGACAAGCGCACCTGGCTCAAACCTGTGACCTCGGACATGGGGAGAGTTGTACAGAGCTAAAACAGAGACTTTAAATCAGCATTGAACTAACCTTAAACATTGTTCATGTATCTTTTGCTCCTCCCTATTGAAAGTTCATTTCAATACTAGTCTCTGCCTTAGCTCCATAAGTATGCTAACGAGGAGGCTAAAACCCATGGGTGCTAGCGTCTGTCACCAGCACTTATCTTAAGGTGTCGGGTAGGAAGGTTTACTCACTGCACAGCACTGTACCCACTGTCTACTGTGTATGTGTGTCTGTGTCAATATATATACTGTATGTGTGTGTGTGTTTCTGTGTATGTGTATGTGTGTGTGTGTCCCTGTGTGTGGGTGTGTGTGCATGCCTATATGTGTATGTGTGTGTGTGTGAATTTGTCCATGTTCCTGTCTACATGCTGTCGACAGCACCCACCCTTGTCTCCGTGTGTGTGTGTGTGTGTGTGTGTGTGTGTGTGCGTCGGGGCGCCTGTGCTGTGAGTGGTGGCGATGGAAGGCGGAGGAGGTCTGTGCTCCACTGCTCCTGCGCCTCTCTCCCCCCGTTAAAAGGCTGCGCCTCCTGCTCCAGCAGCCCCCGTGTCCATGTGTGTGTGTGTGTGTGTGTCCATGCCCGGCGCCCTAATCCGACCCGGCTCTTCCTTTAAGCAGGGGGTTAACTTAATCCGCCTCATTTAGGCAGCTGCACTACTGGGGCAGAAGAGAAGAGAAGACAAAAAAAGGAAGGAAGAAGGAAGAGAGGAAAAGAAAGGATAAAAAAGTTATAATGCAGTGAATGGTTCGCTCAGATGTCGTGACATCCCACTGATTCTCAGGGTCTTAAGATATGATTTCTTTAAATGTGTCCCAGTGTTAATACGGCCCTGAATAATTAATTCAGGATACCTGAAGACCTGATGTTACAGATGCGCCTGAAGGAATAACAAGAAGAAGAATAAAGAATAAAGTAAAGTATAAAATAAAATAAAGAATAAAAAGACCTGAAAGCATGGGCCGTTAGATTTGAGGACATAACAATATAGATTATAAAAGAACAAATAGATTTGCACTTCCTCTCTCAATGTCTTTCGGTTAAATTTGTGTATGATTCAAACACGTATTTTCCTTTTGTCCTTTTTTCTGAAACTAAAAATGCCATCTTTCTGAAGCTATGTGGGAAATGAATCCAAAATGTAAGTGCGGTATGAACATTTGATAGGAGTGCCATACACCATGTTCATAAATGCATCAAGTTCAAAGGGGAAACACGGCTGTGTGTTCCGCCAGTCTGGTGTATTGATCGCTGGTGAACCCTCCATG